>NW_026712415.1:37500-284334 GCF_030504385.1 Musca domestica | reverse complement strand
AATACACGTATCTTTAGTCCTCTAAAAAAATATATTTTTTAAAAACCCACATTTGTTGTAGTCCTTCTAAAAATATTTTAAATCTCTCCTTAGTCATATGGTCCTTGCAAATTTGTCTTTTACGAAATTTACAATTATTCTGCTGCTTGGTCTTTAAAAAAATTGTCTCCATTTTAAAACTTTGTCACCCTCATATCACACAGCCTTCCATCACTCACTTAGTGTTGTTTAACAAATGTTCCTCTAAATGTTACATATCTTATGCGGTGCATGGATCCATGTACATGTCATATGTATGTACATGTGCATGTAAGTGCATACTATTATTATTATTATTTGTGACGATTTGTTTATTTTGTCATCGCCATCGACATGGGTGTTCGGTATTTCACACTAAGCTTCAATACCTGATATCTTTGTAATATATTTTTGCTTTTAAGATATTTCCCATTGTCTGTGGACGCCATCCTGGGTGTTGCTGCAGCAGCAACTCAAGCATTGACGTTTTGGCATATGAAGAAGGATTTAGTTGTGGCTCTGTTTCTTTCTTTTCGCTCATTCAATTTGTGCAAGACTTACCATGTTTGTCAGTTCGAATGGAGCATTAATCACATTTGAATACATACCTGTAAAGAAAAAAATAGAGGGAAAAGAGAAACCATTATTGAATAGTGTTTTGAATAAATGGACAAAAAATTATTAGAGGTTTTTAAAGAGTATAAATTATTATAAATTTAGTAATTTTTGAGAAGAGATATATTTTTGAGGGTAGGAAAAAAAAATATAGGAGGATCTCCAACTTTTGAGTACCAAGGAAGAAGATTCTTCAGACAATGTTCCATACTTTCTAGTAATGAATATCTTTACCTTGAATTCTCATCTATACCCTTCTCCATCCAGCTGCCCCTCATTTGTTGTACCCTTTTGTCCTTCAAAGAAATTATTTCGCATCCTTCCTTTAAATTCCCTTAAATTAATATTTTTTTGTTAAGTATTTCCCCAAACTAATTATCAATCACTGTCCAGGGGTCAGCTGCTTTCTTGTAATTCTCCAACCGGTCATTCTTATCCTTGAACATTTACACAATATTCTTACATGAATTTCGGTTGCAGTCTGTTCTGGATGTGTGTAAGGATGTGTCCAGTTAATGACCATATGTGGCTGACAGTGTAGGTGTGGCCCCTCAGACGATAACAACATCTGCAGTGTCACAATTTATATTGTGAATATGGTAAAATAATAGATGTATTTATGGATAAGGATACAAACATTAAAATGGGAAGGTTGCCCGGGAGACACAAAACGGAATTTTTACAAAAATTATGTTTTTTTTTTGGAAATTTCCCAAGGATGTGGTATGATAACAAATTATTCACAAAAAATACTTTTAAAAAATCAAAAAAAAAAAAATATTTTTGAAAAATCCATGTTAGTCCTTGTAAAAATATTTTTTAAAAATCCACGTCTATGGTAGTCCTCTATGGTAATTCTTATAGAAAATATTTTTTTTAACAAAATCCATGTTAGTCCTTGTAAAAATATTTTTTAAAAATCCACGTCTATGGTAGTCCTCTATGGTAATTCTTATAGAAAATATTTTTTTAACAAAATCCATGTCTATGGTAATTCTAATAGAAAATATTTTTTAAAAATCCACGTCTATGGTAGTCCTCTATGGTAATTCTTATAGAAAATATTTTTTTTAAAAAAATTCATGTCTATGGTAATTCTAATAGAAAATATTTTTTAAAAAATCCACGTCTGTGGTAACCCTTATAGAAAATATTTTTAAAAATCCACGCCTGTGGTAGTCCTTACAAAAAATATTTTTAAAAAAAATCTGATCTGTGGTAACCCTTATAGAAAATATTTTTAAAAAATCCATGTCTTTAGTAGTCATTACAAAAAATATTTCTAAAAAAATCCACATCTATGGCAGTCCTTGTAAAAAACATTTTTAAAAAATCCACGTTAATGGTTGTCCTTGTAAAAAATATTTAAGAAAATCCATGGTAGTCCCTGAAATTTTTTTTTTTAGAAAATCCACGTTTTTGTAGCCGTTGTGAAAAATATAAAAAAATCCACATCTATGGTAGTCCTTATAAAAAAAATCCACGTCTATGATAGTCCTTAACAAATATTTTTAAAAAGTCCATGCCTATAGCGGTTCTTATAAAGAATATTTTTGAAAAAATTCAAATCTTACAAAAAATATCCAGGTTTTACAAAAATATTTTTAAAAAAATCCACGTCTTTAAAATATATTTTTTAAAAAAATTTCGTCTATAGTAGTCTTTAAAAAGAATATTTTAAAAAATCCAAAATTATAGTAGTACTTATAAAAATATTTTTAATTAAATCCACGTTTGCTATAGCCTTCTCGAAAAGTATTTTTAAAACCCATATTTATTGTATTCGTTATAAAAAATATTTTTTCAAAAATCTACGTTTTCATATTCTTCTAAAAAAATATTTATAAGAAAAATGTTTTCAACAAATATTTTAAAAAAAATCTAGATCTTCAAAAAATATTTAAAATATTTTAGTTTCTTTAAAAAATATTTAAATAATTTTAGTTTCTTAAAAAATATTTAAATAATTTTAGTTTCTTAAAAATATTTAAAATATTTTAGTTTCTTAAAAAATATTTAAAATATATTAGTTTCGTAAAAAATATTTTTAAAAAATCCACGTTTGTTACAGACTTCTCACAAAATATTTTTAAAAAATCCATATTTGGTATAGCCTTCTGTAAAAATATTTGTTAAAGGCTTCTCGAAAACATATATTTTAAAAAATCCACGTTTGTTATAGCCCTCTCAAAAAATATTTTTAGAAAATCCACGTTTGTTATAGCCTTCTCAAAAAATATTCTTATAGACTTTTCAAAAAATATTTTTAAAAAATCCACGTTTGTTATAGCCTTTTCAAAAAATATTTTTAAACAATCCGCGTTTGTTTTAGCCTTCTCAAAAAATATTTTTAAAAAATCCACGTTTGTTATAGCCTTCAAAAAAAATATTTTTAAAAAAATCCACGTTTGCTATAGCCTTCAAAAAAAATATTTTTAAAAAATCCACGTTTGTTATAGACTTCTCAAAAAATATTTTTAAATAATCCACATTTGTTTTAGACTTCTTAAAAAATATTTTTAAAAATCCTCGTTTGTTATAGACTTTTTAAAAAATATTTTTAAAAATCCACGTTTGTTATAACCTTCTCAAAAAATATCTTTAATATCTTTGTTTTAGCCTTCTCAAAAAATATTTTTAAAAAATCCACGTTTGTTATAGCCTTCTCAAAAAATATTTTTAAAAAATCCACGTTTGTTATAGCCTTCTCAAAAATATTTTTAAAAATCCACGTTTGTTATAGCCTTCTCAAAAAATATTTTTAAAAAATCCACGTTTGTTATAGCCTTCTCAAAAATATTTTTAAAAAATCCACGTTTGTTATAGCCTTCTCAAAAAATATTTTTAAAAATCCACCTTTGTTATAGCCTTCTCAAAAAATATTTTTAAAAATCCACGTTTGTTATAGCCTTCTCAAAAATATTTTTAAAAAATCCACGTTTGTTATAGCCTTCTCAAAAAATATTTTTAAAAAATCCACGTTTGTTATAGCCTTCTCAAAAAATATTTTTAAAAAATCCACGTTTGTTATAGCCTTCTCAAAAAATATTTTTAAAAAATCCACGTTTACTATATCCTTCTCAAAAAATATTTTTAAAAATTCCACGTTTGTTATAGCCTTCTCAAAAAATATTTTTCAAATATACACGTTTGTTATAGTCTTCTCAAAAAATATTTTTAAAAAATTCATGTTTGTTATAGCCTTCTCAAAAAATATTTTTAAAAAATGCACGTTTGTTATAGCCTTCTCAAAAAATATTTTTAAAAAATGCACGTTTGTTATAGCCTTCTCAAAAAATATTTTTAAAAAATTCATGTTTGTTATAGCCTTCTCAAAAAATATTTTTAAAAAATTCATGTTTGTTATAGCCTTCTCAAAAAATATTTTAAAAAATTCATGTTTGTTATAGCCTTCTCAAAAATATTTTTAAAAATGCACGTTTGTTATAGCCTTCTCAAAAAATATTTTTAAAAAATCCACGTTTGTTATAGCCTTCTCAAAAAATATTTTTAAAAATCCACGTTTGTTATAGCCTTCTCAAAAATATTTTTAAAAAATCCACGTTTACTATATCCTTCTCAAAAAATATTTTTAAAAATTCCACGTTTGTTATAGCCTTCTCAAAAAATATTTTTCAAATATCCACGTTTGTTATAGTCTTCTCAAAAAATATTTTTAAAAAATTCATGTTTGTTATAGCCTTCTCAAAAAATATTTTTAAAAAATCCACGTTTGTTATAACCTTCTCAAAAAATATCTTTAATATCTTTGTTTTAGCCTTCTCAAAAAATAGTTTTAAAAAATCCACGTTAGTTATAGCCTTCTCAAAAAATAGTTTTAAAAAATCCACGTTAGTTATAGCCTTCTCAAAAAATAGTTTTAAAAAATCCACGTTAGTTATAGCCTTCTCAAAAAATATTTTTGAAAAATCCACGTTTTTTTTAAAAATCCACGTTTGTTATAGCCTTTTCAAAAAATATTTTTCAAATATCCACGTTTGTTATGGTCTTCTCAAAAAATATTTTTAAAATCAACATTTGTTGTAGTCTCCTCAAAAAATGTATTTTTAAAAAAATCCACGTTTGTTGTAGACTTCTCAAAAAATAGTTTTAAAATCAACATTTGTTATAGTCTTCTCAAAAAATATTTAAAAAAAAAAAATCCACGTTTGTTTTATTCTTCTCAAAAATTACTTTTAAAATATTCGCCTTTGTTAAAGTCTTAAATTATTTTTAAATATTCGCCTTTGTTATAATCCTCTCAAAAAATATTTTTTAAAAAATCCATGTTTTTTTCTAGTCTTTTCAAAAAATATTTTAAATAAATCCACATTTGTTGTAGACTTTTCTAAAAATTATATTTAAAAATCCTCATTTGTTATTGACTTCTAAAAAAATATTTAAAAAAATATCTACGTTTGTTATAGCCTTCTCAAAAAATATTTTTAAAAAATCCACGTTTGTTATAGTCTTTTCAAAAAATATATTTTTTAATCCACGTTTGTTATAGACGTCTTAAAAAATATTTTTGAATAATCCACATTTGTTTTAGACTTCCAAAAAAAATATTTTTAAAGAAATCCACATTTGTTGTAGACTTCTCAAAAAATATTAAAAAAATACATTTTTATAGAATTCTCAAAAAATATTTTTAAAGAAATCCACGTTTATTATAGTCTTCTCAAAAATTATCTTTCAAAATCCGTTTTGTTAAACAAACACTATTATAAAAAAACTAAAGTTTTTAATAGTTTTCTCAAAAATTATTTAAAAACCAGTAAAGAAAATCTTAAAGTCGGGCGGGGCCGACTTTATGATACCCTACACCACTTTGCTAATTAAGTAGAGCTCCACATAACAATTAAAAGTTTTTATGGGAGAATTCAATCATACACGCTATGATTATAATTATAATTTAAAGTTCAAAGATGAAATATGCAGAAGCAAGCACAAATAATTTGAAATCGGGTAAAGATATATATGGGAGCTATATCCAAATCTGAACCGATCTCGATAAAATTTGGTAAAGATATTTCTGAGCTGTATTTGATATATTTCCCTGAATATCGTTGTTACGGAGTGCATATTACGGTTTTGGGTAACAAATACAACAAATAGGATGAATAATATATATGGAAGCTATAGCTATATCTGAACCGATCTTCACCAAATTTAACATACTAGCTTCTAGACTCAATTCGGTCGTAAGTGCCAAATTTCATCCAATTTGGACAAATATTAGACGTTTGGTGCACAATAAAAGGTAAATCGGATGAAGTTATATATGGGAGCTATATCCAAATCTGAACCGATCTCGATAAAATTTTGCAAATGTATTTCTGAGCTGTATTTGATATATTTCCCCAAATATTGTTGTTGTATAGTGCATATTACGGCGGCGGTGGACAAAAATAACAAATCGGATGAACAATATATATGGGAGCTATAGCTATATCTGAACCGATTTCGATAAAATTTGGCATACATATTTTCGGGCCTAATTTGGGAGTATATGCAAAATTCCATACAATTCGGGCTGATATTACACGTTTGGTGCCCAATAAAAGGCCAATCGGACGAAGATATATATGGGAGCTATATCTAAATTTTGACCGATTATCTCCAATTTCAATAGGGTTCGTCCTTGGGCCAAACAAATGATATGTGCAAAATTTCATCTGGATCGGGCAATAAATGCGACCTGTACTTTGTTTACAAAAATACATGGACAGACGGACGGACGGACAGACGGACAGACGGACGGACGGACGGACAGACGGACGGACGGACATGCATAAATCGACTCAGAATGTGATTCTATGCAGATCATCAAAAGGAACTATGGGTCTATCTCGTTTCCTTCTGCCTGTTACAAACAAATGCACAAAGACATAATACCCTGACCACCTTGTGGTGTAGGGTATAAAAAACACGATTATTATAGTCTTCTCAAAACAATTATTTAAAAAAATTTCTTATAGTATTTATAAAAAATATTTTTAAAAAAGTAAAATTCATAAAGGTCCTTCAAAAAATATTTCCTAAAAAAATCCTTTCAAATGGAAGGGCTACCCAAAAATATTTTATTTATTTTTTTTGAAATAGACGTGTTGGAGTTCCTTCCCTTCCCCGAAACTTCCATGGTTTTATGGTTTATTGCCAAGACTAACATTTAAGCCTTGATAAAATTAGCCACAAAATATAATACGTGTATATCCCTGGCAAGGATAACGCCCAATACTGTTATATTTCTCCTTCGAACCATACTCAAAATTATATGTTCATGAATATACACCCACATCTGTTGTGAATTCCTTTTCTCCATAATTTCATAGGTTTGGGGTTTTTGGATAGTTTTAATTTTCGAAATATTTTTTTTTTTTTGGATTATTTTATAAAATTTTCTTCTTTTTGTTTATCTTTTTGTTATGCTGGTAATGCTGTTGTGTTTGTTCTTCATGTGAGCTAGTGTGTGTGTGTGTGTTTGCTTTGCTGTATAATAGGGAAACGATGAAACGATATCCTTAACTATTGTTGTTGGAGTTTTTGTTGTTGTTGTTGTTGTCGTTGTTGGCATTTGCTGACCACAATCATAATTTTCTTTGCTGTATGAATGTGTTATGCGGTTGTGGCCACTTGTAAAGTCCTTCTCGAATGTTAAGCAATGCGTAAGGAATAACTTAATTGGGTTCAAATACACTTAACTAACGAGATGAGAGAGAATGATTTGTCGTTAGGTGTGGTGGAGTTGGTTGGTGGCGGGTTGGTTGATGAAAGAGGAGAAAAGGACGAGCAGCAATTTGCTCGGGGAAAAAATTAACTTTTTTTCTTCTTGTCTGCGTCTGTGTGTCTGCGTTTTATGTACGACGTGTAGTGTTAGTTTATTAAATGCTTCAATGAATTTAATTTATAAACGAGCCAAACCACAAAACATTGCCAACAACAAAAACAACAAAAATAAAAAAAAAATCTTTTCAAGAGCAAGAATATAAGAATCATGTGGAAAATTTGCCAGGGATTTTGTGAAAATTCTTATTTAAACATTGGAAAATTTCTAAAACATGTGACGCATCCTGGTGTTGCGGAAGAGAAGAGGTAGGGGTTTTGTTGGAAAACTAAGCATAATTCCTTAATGAGCTGGTTGTTTTCTAATTACATTAGGTAATGTGAGTGGTGATATTTTGTGTGATGTGTAATCAGGATATTTTTTTAGGGCGTGGAAAAAAAGTGAAATGATTTCAAAGATACTCTTAAATATCCACTTTTAAGGATTTTTGAAGAAAATTGAATGATTTTGAAGAAAATTATCTAAATATGCTTGATTGTAATAGGTCTTACAAAATAAATCAACTTTATTAAGGTCCTTACAATATATATTTGATGATTGTAGTAAGATTATTCACCGGAATTGTTTCAAATTTCGTATTTGAAGTTCCTGTAGTACCCATTCACAGCCTGTGACAGAAAACTGCCTATGCAGGTCCACGTCTTGGTATAGACCCACCATTTAGTAATTTTCAAACTATTATAGTACACATTTCAAAAACCACTTCGACATCTCAATTTTAGATTCCAACGGAGACTTCAATTTTATTTAAAGAGCACATTTTCAAACCCACCTCCATATTTCAATTCCAGATACCAACGAAGACCTCAATATCAAATTTTAGGATTCCACCTCTATCACTTCACCCAACACCCAATTTAGTACCACTTAGAACATTTCGAACAATTATAGTACACATTTTCGAAACCACTTCCATATGTCTAGGCTACACATGAACAGTGGCCCTGGCAAGCATTATTCGTTTACCTAATACCAAATTGTACTAAATTTAGTACCATTTAGTAAATTTCGACAACATTTCCATAACCAATTCTAATTCTCAAACCTACCACTAACAGGGATCCCATAACTTCAATATTCCAGCTTCCTCCGTTTACTATAAACCAAACTGTTCCACATGTTGGACCATTTCCAAAACCACCCTCATATACTAAACTCACATTCCTAGATTCTCAAATCAAATTTGAAAATTTTTTATCGGCTCACATAATACCAAATCGTACCATTTTTGAAGTTTAGTACCATTTTAGAACGTTTCGCACAATAAAAGTACACATTTCCGAAAATACCCCCATTTGTTCAGGTTACACATGAACAGCGACCCTAATACAAAATTTCAGATTTCAGACACTATCTGTTCAGCCAATACCAAATATACAGGGTGAGATAAAAAACTGCAACAAAGTCAAACGCCACAATTTTTACAAAATTGTCGGAACCGTCACACGCTGCCGGAATGTTGCTCTGCGGTATTTCGATCCATTTCCGGTGAAGCGCTTGCATGAGGTGATCGACACTTAGGTATTTTTTAGTGTCAACCTTGCCTTCCAAAATACTCCAGACACAATAGTCCAACGGATTGGTATCCGGAGATTTTGGTAGCCGGCCATTGTGCGCTGGAAATGAAGCGAGGAACCTCATTTTGTAATCATTCTTGGGTGGCGCGTGCTGAGTGCGGTGGTGCTGCGTCCTGTTGGAATATCAAAGATCTGCAGTCAAAGTGTTTGCGTGCCCAAGGCTTTAATACATCCTCCAGAATATTTTCGCGATAATATTCGGCATTTATTCTGATGCCAAGGTCGATTAATACGAGTGGAAAGCGACCATCGGCTGTTATGGCGGCCCACACCATCACCATGGCCGGCGCTTGAGTTCAGCTGACCTCTTTGGCGAGTAAACACGATCATTTTGTTTTTTTACAAACTGCTACTGCTGGACAACGAATGTTTTCTCATCGGAGACCACCAAACCAAATTCGTCAGTTCACCACTTTCGGCCAAGCGAAGCAACTCTTCAGCTCTTTTGAGTCTATTTTCTTTCTGTTGCGGTGTAAGTTCTTGCACTTTTTAGAATT
The DNA here is from genome assembly GCF_030504385.1 of Musca domestica. Lineage (NCBI taxonomy): Eukaryota > Metazoa > Arthropoda > Insecta > Diptera > Muscidae > Musca > Musca domestica. Next base: position 274,780 of record NW_026712415.1, on the reverse strand, counting down.
TCAATAGCTTTACCCCGAGCTCATTTTTTTGCCGAATGGAATATTGCGATATATTTATCTCCAGAGACATTTTTCGGCCACTGCGACGCGGGTTTCGATCAAGTCGCTTCTTTACTATTCGAACTATTTCTGCTGATGTTGCTGTTTTCTTCCGTCCACTTCCTTAACGTCGATGGTACGAGACATAAAAGATTTATTCACATTTAAATGCTGGAGTGCTCTAACGATAGCCCCTTCTGGTTTTCCAGCCAAATATAAAGAAATCTCACTATCACGCTTGAATTTCATCACGAATAACTTTTTTTCTGGAAAATTCTCACCAAAATGCTTTTGTACGCTTGTAAAGAATAAAATGAGCAGTCACTGTAATAATTTTAACAGCTCTCGGAAGAGTGGCTTAGAAATGACAGCAGTCTGAGGTTGGTTGCAGTTTTTTCATCCCACCCTGTAGTACTATTTAGTACTTTTCGTGCACTTGAAGTACTCATTCAGAAAATCACCTCTTTATCACAAACCCACCACCGATCGGAACCCCAGTACAAAATGTCAATAGTCCAGCTTTTATTACAATTTTGTACAGTTATCACACTTAGTACACATATCCAACACCAACTTCATACATCAAATTCACTTTACCTTGACTTTTATAACAAATTTTTGGGTCTGTCCGTCCACATAATACCAAATCGTAAAATTTTAGAAGTTTAGTACCATTTAAGAATTTTCCTAACCTTAAAGTTAAAATTTCCAAAAACCCTTCAGTACATCTATCCTGCAGTCCATCCGTGACTCTCATTCCAAATTTCTGGCCCATTTCGTTTGTATAATGAAAAGTATTAAAATGTTATTATACCCTACACCACAAGGTGGTCAGGGTATTATGTCTTTGTGCAGTTGTTTGTAACAGGCAAAAGGAAATGAGATAGACCCATAGTTCCTTTTGATGATCTGCATAGAATCACTTTCTGAGTTGATTTATGTCATGTCAGTCCGTCTGTCCATGTATTCTTGCGAACAAAATGCAGGTCGCATTTATTATCCGATTGAGATGAAATTTTGGAAACAACATTTGTTTGGCCCAAGGACGGACCCTATTGAAATTGGAGATAATCGGTAATATATATTGTTCATCCGATTTGTTATTTTTGTCCTCCGCAGCCGTAATATGCACTCTGTAACAACAATATTTGGGGAAATATATCAAATGAAACTCGGAAATACCTTTGCTAAATTTTATCGAGATCGGTTCAGATTTGGATATAGCTCCCATATATAACTTCGTCCGATTTACCATGTATTGTGCACTAAACGTCTAATATTTGTCCAAATGGGATGGAATTTGGCACATACGACGGAATTTAGTCTAGAAGGTAGTATGCCAAATTTGGTGAAGATCGGTTCAGATATAGTTATAGCTCCCATGTATATTGTTCATTCGATTTGTTGTATTTGTTACCTACAGCCGTAATATGCACTCCGTAACAACGATGTAAAGGGAAATATATCACATACAGCTCAGAAATATCTTTGCCAAATTTTATCGAGATCGGTTCAGATTTGGATATAGTTCCCATATATATTTTTATCCGATTTTAAATTAATTTCGCACCAAATGGGCAATACAAGTCAGAATTTAAAAGATACAAATGCTTCGGCATATTTAGTCCTTTGAACTTAAAATTATAATCATAGCGTGTATGATTGAATTCTCCCATAAGAACTTTTAATTATTAAGTGGAGCTCAACTAAATTAGCAAAGTAGAGTAGGGTATCATAAAATCGGCCCCGCCCGACTTTAGGACTTTCTTTACTGGTTATATTTAAGTACTTTTCGTGTCCTTTTAGTGCCAAATTCAATAAACCCATCCGTATCACACGCCTACTCACCAAAACTGACTCTCGTGGAAAAAATTAAAATTCTAACTCCAGCCGTTTCTTCTTGTCGTTGATTCTCAGTCAGCCAGTTATTTTAATTCATTATTAATTATAGATTTGCTGTTTGATTGTCCTTCAAGTAATATTTCGAGTAATATTTTCGATCTGACTATCCTACGTTTTTTTAATTATATCTCTAATTTTTAAATTTGATTAAAATTTTAATTATTTTTCAAAATTTCTACCCTTTGTTGTTAATTACTTCCGATATGTAGGGGATGTTAAAGTCTTCAAAAAATAATTGAAATTATTGGCCAACATGGCATTCGATAATTGCAAAGCTGACATTTTTATGTAAAAAAGAGAAATGCTGGACAAATGTCCTGTGACACTTGGCCAAATGAAATGTCATTATTTTTATAATGAACCAATGATAGATGAATGAGCGGGCAAGTGCATAAATAAATGCATGAATGAATTAATGATTAAATGAATTGCTGCTCCAGCTAAAGCATCACCACCATGGCCATCGTCATCATCATCATCAACATCATCATCGTCAGCCATCAACTTCCATAATCATAAGGGATTAATTCACATAATGGCAAAGGACCTGTGCTTCTCATTGCGCGGCATAACTTGTAAATTGAGTAGCCCGGGTGACCATGGCTTTTTGACATAAATAAAAATTATAAATTGCAATAAATTTGGTGAATTGTGAACACACACAAACAAAAACAACAACAACAGCCCACAGCTCATAAAAGCGCTTGACTTTGTCAAATTAAAGGTGAAATGTCCTCTCAGGATTTATTGCATTTGCCATGGACTTTAATGAAGAAAAATCCATCCAACCATCAAAAAGTAATCATAACTGTGTAAGTCATTTAAGCCTTTGTGTGAGTCCTTGGGGTTTCGCACACACACACATACACACACAGGCACAAGCACAAGCGAATTTGTGTCCTATTTGAAATTAAATGCAAATTAAAGGTTTTGCAGGAAAGTGGAAAGTGGAGCAGTTGATTAATTGGAATTGTTTGACAATTGAAGGTAAAGCGTTAATTTGTCCACAGAACTATTTGGCGCAAATGATTATTTGTTAACTATATAATGAAGAAATGAAAAAAAAAAAAAAAAAATATATATATATGTTAACACGGTGAGATAAAAAAACTGCAACAAAGTCACAAGCCACAATTTTTACTTTTTTTCTTTTGAATGAAAGCAAAAAAATGTCGGAATACTCTAGATTTATTCGAATTGGTCACCTTTGGCACGAATTATGGCCTTCAAACGCCCAATGAAACCGTCACACGTTGCCCTAATGTTGCTCTGCGGTATTTTGGCCCATTTCCGGCGAAGCGCTTGCTTGAGGTGATCGACACTCTGGTATTTTTAGTGCCAACCTTGCTTTCCAAAATACTCCAGACACAATAGTCCGAAAATTTCGGTGCCATTGTGCGCTTGAAATCATCCTCATTTTGTAATCATTCTTGGGTGGCGCGTGCTGAGTGCGATGGTGCTACGTCCTGTTGGAATATCAAAGATCTGCAGCTAAATTGTTTGCGTGCCCAAGGCTTAAATACATCCTCCAGAATATTTTCGCGATAGTATTTGGCATTTATTCTGATGCCATTATCGATTAATACGAGCGGTGAGCAACCATCAGCTGTAATGGCGGCCAACACCATCACCATGGCCGGCGCTTGAATTCTGGTGGCCAACCGAAGGTGCCCATTTGACCTCTGACCTCTTTGGCGAGTAAACACGATCATTTTGTTTGTTTACAAACTACTGGACAACGAATGTTTTCTCATCGGAGAAAACCCAATTCGGCAGTTCACCACTTTCGGCCAAGCGAAGCAACTCTTGAGATCTTTTGAGCCTATTTCCTTTCTGTTGCGGTTCAAGTTCTTACACTTTTTGGAATTTCAATGGCTTTACCCCGAGCTCATTTTTCAATATTTGGCGAATGGAATATTGCGATATGTTCAGCTCACGAGCCATTTTTCAGCCACGGGTTTCAAACAAGTCGCTTCTTTATTTTTTGAACCATTTCTGCTAATGATACTGTTTTCTTCCGCCCACTTCCTTGACGTCTGGCTACGCTACCCGTCGGGTTAGGCTATCACGGTAACGAGCGATGGTACGAGATACAAACATTTATTCACATTTAAATGCTGGAGTACTCTAGCGATAGCCACTTGTGGTTTACCAACCAAATATAAAGAAATCGCACTATCACGCTTGAATTCTATCCGGAATAAAATTTTTCTCAAAAATTCTCTCCAAAATGCTTTTGTACGCTTGTAAACAGTATAATGAGCTGACACTGGAATAATTTTAACAGCTGTTGATCGAGTGGCTTAGAAATGACAGCAATCTGAATTTGGTGGCAGTTTTTTCATCTCATCCTTTTTTTTTTTTTTTTTTTTTTTTGAGAGGTCTGTAACAAACTTGAATTTTATTTAATATTATTTGGGAAGACTATACCTACTAGAATTTTTAAAAATATTTTTTAGAAGACTATAACCTACTAGGATTTGTAAAAATATTTTTTAGAAGACTACAATAAACGTGGATTTTTTTAAAAATATTTTTGTGAAAAGACTATAACAAACGTTTATGTCATTAAAATATTTTTTGAAAAGACCATAACAAGTGTGAATTTTTTAAAAATATTTTTTGAGAAGACTATAACAAACGTGGACTTGTTAAAAATATTTTTTGAGAAGACTATAACAAACGTGGATTTCTTAAAAATATTTTTTGAGAAGACTATAACAAACGTGGATTTTTTAAAAATATTTTTTGAGAGGGATAAAACACACATGGATTTTTTAAAATATTTTTTGAGAGGGATAAAACACACATGGATTTTTTAAAATATTTTTTGAGAGGGATAAAACACACATGGATTTTTTAAAATATTTTTTGAGAGGGATAAAACACACATGGATTTTTTAAAATATTTTTTGAGAAGACCATAACAAGCGTGGATTCTTTAAAAATATTTTTTAAAAAGGCCATAACAAGCGTGGATTCTTTTAAAATATTTTTTGAGAGGGATAAAACAAACGTGGATTTTTTTAAAAATATTTTTTGAAAAGACCATAACAAGCGTGGATTCTTTTAAAATATTTTTTGCGAGGGATAAAACAAACGTGGATTTTTTTAAAAATATTTTTTGAAAAGACTGTAACACACATGGATTTTTTTTTAATCTTTTTGAAAAGACTAACAAGCGTGGATTCTTTAAAAATATTTTTTCAGAAGACCATAACAAGCGTAGAGTTTTTAAAAATATTTTTTGAGAGGACTACAATAAACGTGGATTTTTTAAAAATATTTTTTGAGAAGACTCTTGCAAACGTTGATTTTTTAAAAATATTTTTTGAGAGGACCATAACAAATGTGAATTTTTTAAAAATATTTTTTGCAAAGACTAAAAAACGTGGAGATTTTAAACAAATTTTTTGAGAAGACTATAACAAACGTGGATGTTTTAAAAATATTTTTTGAGAAGACTATAACAAACGTGGATGTTTTAAAAATATTTTTTGAGAAGACTGTAATAAAGGTAGATTTTTTAAAAATATTTTTTGAGAAGACAATAACAAATGTGGATTTTTTAAAAATATTTTTTTAAAAGACTATAATTAACGTGGATTTTTTAAAAATATTTTTTTAAAAGACTATAATTAACGTGTATTTTTTAAAAATATATTTTTAAAAGACTATAATTAACGTGGATTTTTTAAAAATATATTTTGAGAAGACTATAGCAAGCGTTAATTTTTTAAAAATATTTTTTTTAAAAGACTATAAGAAACGTTAGTTTTTTAAAAATATTTTTTGAGAGGACTATAACAAACGTGGATTTTTTTTAAAATATTTTTTGAGAGGACTATAACAAATGTGGATTTTTGTAAAATATTTTTTGAGAGGACTCAAACAAACAATAATCAGGTCGATTTTGTTTTAGGACATTGCTTTAGGATACTTAGTCCGCAGATTAAAAAAATTCTTAAGGACACCCATTGTCTTTTTTTTTTTTTCAAAATTCATCCCAATGCTGCTATGTATGCAAAATCCGACAAAAAATCCAATTTTTCTCGAAATAAATATCCCACCATCCAAATCGAATTAAATATCCTTTAATCCTTTATCGTTTTTTTCTCCATATAGAAAAAAACCTACATAATTATTATCGCATCCCTTTTTAACTGTTCAATTATGTTGAGCTCAACTGTATCTCGGTAGCTTTTCTACGAATTACTTGCCATATCCTTTAAGATGCAACAGCTCAGATTCAATGAGAACTGGATTTATCAACATTTACCGCTGTAGCGATTAAAATATATTTAACCGCGAAAAGAAACTTCATGACATCTTTCTGTGGAAATTGTCGGCAAGCAAAAAAAAAAATAAAAAGAAAAAGGATTGCAAGTCCTGCAAGCTCTTCGCGAAATTCAAGTGAAACAGCAATGAGGAGAAATACATTTAAAATAAATGTTCAAACGTTCCTTTTAATCCTTTAAATGATTTCTGGTTAAATTTCATTTTGCTGTTAAGGGAGTTTTGAGAAGAATTTCCTCGAGTCGTAAGGTAGATATAGAAGAGGAAAAAAAGTAATATTGGGACAAGTTGAAAATTTAAAAATTCGAGGTCTTTTTGTAAATATATAAAAATATATGTATTAAAGAGTAGTGTCTGACTGAGAATCAACCTCCAGACAAAAGGGTTGCAGCTGGAATTTTGAAATTTTACACGAATGTCAGTCTTTTTTCGTACTAAAAGAGTATGAAAAGTACAAAATATTAAATATGTTTGTATTGGACCAATGGAATGAGCTAGAATTGTGAAAGTTGGAAATTCGGTCTTAAAGTTAAAAAAGTTCTAAAATTGTACTAAACTTCCGAAATGGTACCATTTGGTATGGATAGAGCTAAAATCTTAAATTTAGTATGAGAATCAAGATTGGATAGTAAGTGCGATGTATGGGTGAGATGAACAAACTGCAACTAACTTCAGACTGCTATCATTTCGAAGCCACTCGTCCGACAGCTGTTAAAATTATTCCAGTGACAGCTCATTATATTGTTTACAAGAGTACAAAAGCATTTTGCTGAGAATTTTCCAAGAAAAAAGTTATTCCTGATGGAATCCAAGCGTGATAGTGTGATTTCTTTGTATTTGGCTGGAAAACAACAAGTGGCTATCGTTAGAGAACTCCAGCATTTAAATGTGAATAAATCTTTGGGGTCTCGTACCATAGCTCGTAACCGTCATACTGGAAGCGTAGCCCGACGTCAAGGAAGTGGACGAAAAAAACAGCAATATCAGCAGGAATGGTTCGAAAAATAAAGAAGCGACTTTATCGAAACCCGCGTCGCAGTGGCCGAAAAATGCTCGTGAGCTGAGCATATCGCAATATTCCAATAGGCTAATGTTAAAAAATGAGATCGGAGTAAAGCCATTGAAATTCCAAAAAGTGGAAGAACTTACACCGCAACGGAAGGAAAATAGACTCAAAAGAGCTAAAGAGTTGCTTCGCTTGGCCGAAAATGGTGAACTGTCCGAAGTGGTGAGAGAAATGATCGTGTTTACTTGCCAAAGAGGTCAGCTGAAAATGTGCATCTTCGGTTAGCCACAGAACTCAAGCGCCGGCAATGGTGATGGTGTAGGCCAACATAACTGCCGATGGTCGCTCTCCGCTCATATTAATCGAACATGGCTTCAGAATAAATGCCGAACATTATCGCGAAAATATTCTGGAGGGTGTATTAAAGCCTTGGGCACGCTAACCTTTTTGGCCGCAGATCTGGACATTCCAACAGGACTCTGATCCATCGGCCAAGTATGGTTACAAAATGAGGTTCCTCGCTTTATTTCCAGAGCACAATGGCCAGCCTCCAAAATCTCCGGATACCAATCCGTTGGACTATTGTTTCTGGAGTATTTTGAAAAACAAGGTTGGCACTAAAAAATATCAATGTGTCGGTCACCTCAAGCAAGCGCCTCGCAGGGAATGGGACAAAATACGGCAGAGCAACATTCGGGCAGCATGTGACGGTTTTATTGGCCGTTTGATGGCCATAATTCGTGCCAAAGGTGACCAATTCGAACAAATCTAAACTTATACTAAAAGTTGATGTTATTTCCGATAAATTTGTATTGGTATTGAAATTTGTTATTAGGCTCGGTGTGTACGAAAAGTACTAAATTGTTACAAATATGGTACAAACTGGTTTTTGGTGAACAGATAGTGGTTGAAATCTGAAATTTGGTATTAGGTGTACAATAATTGTACGAAAAGTACTGATTTGTATTATATTTGGTTTTGGGTGAAGGGATAGGTATGGAATCCTCAAATTTAATATAAAGATCTCTGTTGGTATATGGAATTGATATATTAAGGTGTTTTGGGAAATGAATACCATAATTGTTCGAAAAGTACTGAATGGTACTAAATTTGGTATTAGATGAAGTGATAGGGCTGGAATCCTCAAATTTTATATTGAGGTCTCTTTTGTATCTGGAATTGAGTGCACGAAAAGCACTTAATAGTACCAAATTTGGTACAAATTGGTTTTTGGTGACCTGTAGTGCTTGTTATCTGAAATTTGGCATTAGGGTTGCTATTAGTATATAGCCTTGACAAATGGTTCCGAACAAAATGAAGTAAGTTAATAAAATTTTACTCAAATGTATATTACGTCTGCAGGACCACGTTTGGTATAGCCCCCATATAACAATACCTCCCGATATTCGGTATTTTGATGATTTTAGCGACATTATTCACCGGAAATGTTTCAAATTTGGTACTTGAAGTTCACAATGAATACTACAGCCTATGACAGAAAATTTTCTATGCAGGTCCACGCCTTCGTATAGCCCTCATATAACGGTACCTCCCGTTATTCGGTATTTTGATGATTTAAGCGACACTATTCACCGGAATTGTTTTAAATTTGGTACTTGATGTTCGTAATGGATACTACAGCCTAAGAAAGAAAATTGTCTCTGCAGGTTCACGTCTTCATATAGCCCCCTTATAACGGTACCTCCCGATATTCGGTATTTTGATGATTTTAGCAACTTTATTCACCGGAAATGTTTCAAATTTTGTATTTGAAGTTCGTAATTGATACTACAGTCTATGACAGAAAATTATTCGTGCAGGTCCACGTTCTCGTATAGCCCCCATATAAGGGTACCTCCCGATATTCGGTATTTTGATGATTGTAGTAACATTATTTACCGGAATTGTTTCAAATTTGGTATTTGAAGTGCGTAATGGATACTACAGCCTATGACAGAAAATTGTCTGTGCAGGTCCCCGTCTTCGTATAGCCCTCATACAACGGTATCTCCCTATTTTCGGTATTTTGGTGATTTAAGAGACGCTATTCACCAGAATTGTTTTTAAATTTGGTACTTGATGTTTGTAATGGATACTACAGCCTAAGAAAGAAAATTGTCTCTGCAGGTTCACGTCTTCATATAGCCCCCTTATAACGGTACCTCCCGATATTCGGTATTTTGATGATTTTAGCGAAATTATTCACCGATTATTTTTTTCTCGAGTTTCGCATTTGAATATTTTAATGGCTTATGACAAAAGTTTCCTATGCAGATCCCCGTATTTTTAAGATTTTAACAGAATTTGTAATGGATTTTATTTTCTTTGAAAATTGCCAAATTCTTTCCAAATGGTGGAGGGTATCCTAAGTTCGGAACGGCCGAACTTACAGCTTTCTTTACTTGTTTTTATGAAAATCAAGATGTGCATAATACACTTTTGATACCTCATAATTTGCTTCTATGCCAATAATAGAGATAATTTTCCTTTGGTCGTTATATTACCTACCTTATTTGCAATCTTTAATATCTCATCTCTCAAGCTGCCGTAGTAGAAAATATAAGTTCACAATAAATATTTATCTGTTTATTTATATTTTTTCGCTATTGTTTTTCAAGTTTCTTTATTTATTTATTTGGCAACTGTGGTGATATTTGCTAATTTACATTCTTAAAAAATACAAAATATTTTTAATCATATTTACAATTATGCAATGTTAATTATTAGAATAAATAAAGGAAGAGTTTTAAAACTCATGGTGTTTACACTCTTAACAAATAGGCTTAAACTCAAGTGAAATGCGCGGAAGTTGGATGAATGAATGATGTCGGTATTGCTAAGTATTTTTTCTTTTTTTTTTTTTAATTTATTTCGAACGTGTAACAGAGTACAGAAAAGAGGAAAAACGAAACAAATATACAAAATAAATAAATTATGGAATTATTATTATATAATATATGGCTTATCTTATTTTTTTAAATATATACATTTTTATCCTATGATTTGTACATACATATTTATAAATATACATAATTATATGGCATAAATAAAGCATCTTTGAAAGGTGTCAGATGTTAAGTGCAATTGTTTTAAATTCTAAATTAAAGTTTATAAAAAAATCTTATGATGCATTTTATTTTTTATTGATTTTAAAAAAATTTTGAAATAGTTTATAAAACGATTTAAAAGGGTATCTGGAGGCCAAGGGGAATTGTGTGGTGCCCGAATGTTCTTTTGTTATCGAAAAAAATGCCCTTGGATTTTTTAAAAGAAAAACTTCTCTCTGCTGCCTACATTTTTGTCTGAAGAAAAAAACTTGCCTCTGGGAGGCCCATGAATTTTTTTCTATATAAAAATATTGCCTCTGTGATGCCCATTATTTTTTTCTATAGAAAAACATTGCCTCTGGGATGCCTGTGAATTTTATTTTATAGAAAAGCATTGTCTTTGGGAGGCCTGTGAATTTTTTCTATAGAAAAACATTGCCTCTGGGAGGCCTGTGAATTTTTTCTATACAAAAACATTGCCTCTGGGGGGCCTGTGATTTTTTTCTATAGAAAAAAATTGCCTCAGGCACGCCCGTGAATTTTTTCCATAGAAAAAATTGTTCCTGTGGGAGGCTCGTGATTTTTTTTTCTAAAAAAAAACATTGCCTCTGTGGGAGGCTCGTGAATTTTTCTCTATAGAAAAAATTGCCTCCGGGACGCCTGTGAATTTTTTCTATAGAAAAAAATGACCTGTGGGAAGCCCTTAAATTTCTTTCTTTAAAAAAAATGCCCCTGTGGGAGGCCTGTGAATTTTTTCTGGCACCCTAGATTTTTGGACAATTTTTATATCCTCCCCCATTCCGTTTATAACTCCTCGAAATATTCATAATAGACCCTACAAAAATATATATTCTGGATCAGGGTAAAATTCTAAGACAATCTAGCGATGTTCGTCTCTCGTTTTGTTCGTCCGTCTATTGTAATCTTTCGAACAAATTGAGATAGAAGACTAAAATATTCCATACATGCATAGTTTACAAGTAGGCAGATTAAGTTCGTAAATGGGCCGCCATGTCGGTCTAGGTTTTGTATAGCCCCCATATAACAGTACCTCCCGATATTCGGTATTTTGATGATTTCAGCAACATTATTCACCGGAATCGTTCAAAATTTCGTATTGGGAGTTCTTAATGGTTACTACAACCTATGGAATAGAATTTCGCAAGCAGGTCCACGTCTTCGTATAGCCGCTATATAACGGTACCGGTATTCGGTATTTTCATGATGTTAGCTACACTATTCACCGGCATTGCTTCAAATTTAGTATTAGAAGTTCGCAATGGATACTACAACCTATGATAAAAAATTGTCCTTGCAGGTCCACGTCTTCGTATAGCCCCCATATAACGGTACGACCCGATATTCGGTATTTTGATGAGATTATTTACCGGAATTACTTAAAATTTTGTATTTGAAGTTCATAATGAATACTACAGTCTGTGGCAGAAAATGGTCTATGCAGGTCACCCCCATCGTATAGCCCCCATATAAATGCACCTCTCGATATTCGGTATTTTGATGATTTTAGCGACAGTATTCAACGGAATCGTTTCAAATTTGGTATTTTAAGTTCGTAATGGATATTACAGAAACCTGTCTGTGCAAGGCCATTTGGTATTTTCATGATATTCGGTATTTTCATGATTTTAGCTACATTATTCACCGGCATTGTTTCAAATTTGGTATTTGAAGTTCATAATGGGTGCTACAGCTATATGACAGAAAATTGTCTGTGCAGGTCCACGTCTTCGTATAGCCCCTATATATAGATACCCTCCGATATTCGATATTTTCATGATTTTAGCGAAATTATTTACCGGAATTGTATCAAATTTGGTATTTGAAGTTCGTCGTCGTATGGTCCCTAAGATAACGGTATTTTTAAGATTTTAATAGAATTGGTTAACGGATTTATTATTATTATTATTATTATTATTATTATTATTATTATTATTATTATTATTATTATTATTAGTATTATTATTATTATTATTATTATTAGTATTATTATTATTATTATTATTATTATTATTATTATTATTATTATTATTATTATTATTATTATTATTATTATTATTATTATTATTATTATTATTATTATTATTATTATTATATTATTATTATTATTTTATTATTATTATATTATTATTATTATTATTATTATTATTATTATTATTATTATATTATTATTATTATTAGTATTATTATTATTATTATTATTAGATTATTATTAGTAGTATTCTTATTATTTTAATTATTATTATTATGATTTTATTATTATTTATTATTATTATTATTATTAGTATTATTATTATTATTATTATTATTATTATTATTATTATTATTATTATTATTATTATTATTATATATATTATTAGTATTATGATTAATTAGTATTTATATTATGATTATTATTAGTATTATTGGATATTATTATTATTATTATTATATTATTAGTATTATTATTATTATTATTATTATTATTATTATTATTATTATTATTAGTATTATTATTATTATTATTATTATTATTATTATATATATTATATTATTAGTATATTATTATAATTTTTTTTTTAAGAATTATAAATGTTCTTATTTTCTCTTCCCAATTTTCATTTAAAATAGCTACCGAAACTTATCCAAAGGCCCTTCTTTTCTTTTTAAAATCCAACAAAAAATACTGTCATCGCCACAAGTCATGCAATTCCAGACCTCTTTTCCGGTGGGCCGTTTACTTTTTCCAACATCCGCCTGAAACAAAAATAAAAAAAAAAAAAAAAACAAAAAAGCAGCCACTTAAACTATTCTCCTTATCATCATTAGAAACTTTTCAGCTACCAGCCAACCGCACATATTCGATTTCCAATCTTCATTTTAATATTATCATCTTACATTGTTGTAATACAATGCCATTCATAAATTTTCATGGGAATAGCAAATTTATGCGGCGATTATTCTGCAAGAGGCCAGACGGGCAGGCAGGCAGATGATCCTCTAACTAACCAGTAAAAAAAAAAAAAACTACAAATAAAAACAAAAAAACTTGGAAGTCCAGACCAAAAAAAAGTACATTGTTTCGAATTTATAACTTCATAAATGCAGACAGTCGTCGTCGATGTCGGTGTCGGCAAAAAAACACATATCGACTTAACAGTCATGCAATGCCATGCCATGGAGTGGCGGCAATGCCTGGCAAAATCTATATGAAATTATCATAAAAAATAATATGCATCATAAATTGGCATATAGCTAAAAACTAGAGACAACAGCAACAATAATAACAAATAAATAAACTAAAATAAAAAAAAAAACTATTTTTACATTGACATATTTACAGTGGAACCTGTCATAGGGGGACTGCTTTAAAAATGGCGCCCAAGGAGAGGAAGACGTCTAAAAAGACACTAAGGAAATTTGGATTGGTTTTCTCTATAGAAAATATAGCAACCTACCATATAACCATCCATGAAAGGTTCCACTGTAAGGTAGCCATACACATAATCTCCAGACTCCGAATGCACGATGGGTTGCCACAAATAGACCCCTCTAAACGCATCCCAGCTCATTTAAAGCTAAATATACATACAATAAAATAGAACTCTTACTAACTAGGCTATAGCTGCAGACTACATCTAAAGGCACACAATCTTACATACATACATACTTATAACTAAATTTATTCGTACTTTAGAAGACAAAAAATAAACTCAATAGCAGCATTGCAGATCCAATCGTAAACGACGACTTAAAACCATAAAAAATATTGTAAAATAAAAAAATTATCACATTTCAATACAAATCATCAGCATCATCATCGACATTATCATTGTAACAACAATAATCATAATTTCTCAATTACTATAATTGTACAACAACAAGAACAACATAAGGCTACAGTAATAATAAAAAAACAAGAACAACAACAATAACAATCCAACATGGAGATATAAATAACAGCATCAACATTGGCATCAGCCTCAACAATAAAAAGGAACCCATTCATTGAGGTTGGGACAAGCAAAAAAAAATGGCAGATCGATTTTTGACAATGACAATTGGAGCACAGGGCTACAGGATGGGGTTCCGGTCCGTATGCGGCTCCGCAAATTATAAATTTCTAATTTATTTTTCGGAAGAAATTTTAATGTGGAAGGCCTCACCCATATCTAAAATAAGGGATTAAAAGGGTCTTCCTATCCGACAAAGGGTCCAATACAACGAAAACCCTTAAAAAGTTTCCCACTTCAAATAGAAGGCTTTAAAAAGATTTCCAATTCAAAGGATGGACTCGGTGGGGCCTTCATTTCAATAGCAGGGCTTTAAAGAGTCTCAAATCGATAGAAGCCTTCTTTTAAAATAAAGGACATTTAAGGGGTTTTTCTAGAATTGGAAGTCCTTTAAGGGTCTGAATTAGATTGGTTTTATATAGTTTTATGTTTAAGAAATATGGAAGGCTTCTAAAGGTTTTTCAAAAAGGGGAGCTTTCTATCCGAAATAAATAAAGGCTTCACCCATATCTAAAAAAAGGGATTTAAAGGGTCTTCCTGTCCGACAAAGGTTTCAATGCAACAGAAACCCTTTAAAAGGATCCCAATTCAAATAGAAGGCTTTAAAAAGACTTCAAATTCAAAGGATGGACTCGATGGGGCCTTCGTTTCAATAGCATGTCTTTAGAGTGCCTCATATCAATATAAGTCTTCTGCTAATATAAAGGACATTTAAAGGTTTTTTTCTCTTTCAGAATAAATTTTAAGAAATATGAAGGGCTTCTAAAGGGTTTCCAAATCTTAAATAAGGAATTTAAAGGGTCTTCTTCTCCGACAAAGGGTCCAATATAACAGAAACCCTTTAAAAGGGTCCTAATTCAAATAGAAGGTCATAAAAAGATATCCAATTCAGAGGATAGACTCGATAGAGCCTTCATTTCAATAGCAGGTCTTTAAAGTGTCTCATATCGATATAAGCCTTTTGTTAAAATAAAGGACATTTAAAGTTGTTTTTTTTTCTTGGAATTCGAAGTCCTTAAAGGGTCTGACTTTGAATTGGACTCGTAGAAGGACATAAACTTATATTGAAAGCAAAATGCCCTCCAAAGGTCTTCTATTAAAAATGGATTTTTTTCTATTCTTTCTAGAGGCCCTTCAAAGGACTGCAATTGAAAACAGAAGTCATTCAGAGGTCTTCACCTCTGGCATTCTTCCACCCGGACAAAGCATTCTAATGAAAAAAATGAAAACCTTAAACAGTCTTCTATTAAAAATCTAAGCACTTCGGAGGACCTCTACTTTTAATCGTAGGTCTTTTAAGGACTCTTTTAAGGTCTGCAATTGAAAACAGATGTCGTTCAGAGGTCTTTACCTCTGTCATTCTTCCACCCGCCATAGCATTCTAATCAAAAAATTAAAACGTTCAAGAGTCTTCTATTAAAAATGCAAACACTTCTGGATGGCCTCACCTTTTAATCGTAGGCCGTTTGAGGACTCTTTTAAGGTCTGCAATTGAAAATAGAGGTCTTCACCTCTGGCATTCTTCCACCCGGCCAAAGCATTCTAACGAAAAAAATGAAGTCCTTAAAGAGTATTCTATTTAAAACGGAAGTACTTCTGGAGGACCTCTACTTTCAATCGTAGGCCTTTTAAGGGCTCTTTTAAGGACTGCAATTGAAAACAGATGTCGTTCAGAGGTCTTCACCTCTGGCATTAAAAATGGAAGGATTTCTGGAGGACATTTACTTTTAATCGTAGACCATTAAAGGACTCTTTTAAGGCCTGCAATTGAAAACAGAAGTCGTTCAGTGATCTTAACCTCTGACATTCTTCCAACCGGCCAAATCATTCTAATGAAAAAAATGAAGACTTTAAAAAGTCTTCTATTAAAAATGGAAGGATTTCTGGAGGAGGACGTTTAAAGGTGTCTAAATTCGATATAATAGGTTTCATTTTTAAGAGAAGGTCATTGCAGGTCATATATTTTTAAAATAAAAACCATATACAAATCTTATTTGAAAAGGCCCTGTAGAGGTCTTCTATAGAACAGAGAGCTCAAATTACGACATTAATCGTAAACTTTAAAAGGATTTTCAATCCAATTGAAGGAAGTGATAGGTCTTTTATTTCAATAGCAGGTCTTTAAAGTGTCTCATATTGATATAAGGCCTAAAAGAGAGGTTTCAACGCTTAAATTCATTAGAAGTAATTAAGGACGCTCCATTCCAATTTAAGATCTAAAAATGGATTCAGTTCAATTACAATCCTTGCAAGAGCTTCCGTAGAAGAATTTATAGGAATTATAATTTAATTGAAGCATTCTAAGGCAGTTAAAAGGGTTCGAATTCAATACAACGCTTTCAAGAGGCTTCTACTACTTTAAAAGTAATTTAATGGGCTCCATTTTAATTGAAGGTCTAAAAATTGCTCCGTTTCGTAGAAAACCTTTAAAGGACTTCCATTTTAAGAGCTTTCTATCGAACCGAAAGCCCTTAAAGGACCTCGTATCAAATAAAATTATTTTAAAAGTTCCAATATAATAGAAGTTCTTTAGGGGACCTATAGTTCGATAGAAGGCGTTTAAAAAACTCCTTATTAATAGAAGGCTTTTAAAGGACTTCCGTGTCAAAAAATGATCCACATCAAAATAGGGACAAAGGACTCTACCCGTCAAAAAAAGGACTCTAAATCAAAATAAATATTTAGAAGGTACAATAGAAAGCTTTAAAGGGCTTTTTCTGTCAAAAAAAAGCCCTTCGGAGGACTTCAATTCAGATTAAGACCTTTAAGAAGCTCTGATTCGATTTAAAGCTTTTGAAACAGGTTTTAGGGGTTTCAAATGTAAAAGAAGGCATTTAAAGTGCTTGCTATTCATAACTATCCTTCAGAAAGCATGGCCCTTAAAGAAGACCTTTGAATGGATTCCAAATTATTATGAGTTCTTTATAGATCATTCCATTCAGAAGACCTTTGTTCAAGCACCATAGAGGCAGCCTCTAAAGTGACTTCGATTCATTTGGCCATTTAAAGGCTCTACATCAATAAAAAGGCTTTTAAGAGCCTATATCTTTAAAACAAGACTACTGAGATCGTACATTTTCAGAAAAAGGCCTTTGAGAGGACCATGTGTCTTGGAAGATTTTCCTGCCATGAAAATTAAACAAGAAGCTATTGAAATGGGAGCCATTGAAAAAGCCCCTCATAGCCCCCATTATAAATAGAACCACTTAAAGGGTCTTCTATTGAAATTGGATCAGTTCAAAGTTCTGCTATTGAAAATAACTTCTATAAAAGCAGAGGCCTCTCCCTAGAAATTAAATTGAAATAAATAGAAGGCCTCAAAGGCATTCAAAAGGATACGACTTCAATACAAGGCCTTCAAAGAGATTTTATTTCTATAAAACTAGTTTTTTTTTCAATAAAAGGCCTCAAAATGCTTCCATTTCAATTATAAGCCTTTACAGGGTTTTCGATTTCGTAAAAGTCCTTTAAAGGACTTCCAATTTATTATGAATTTTTTTATACTTTGATGAACTTCAACAGAAAGGATCTCCTATGAAAGCAATGTCTTAAAAAGGACTCCAACACAAAACAAAACCAGAAAAAACCTTCACTTTAATAGAAGGTCCTGAAGGGAAGAACTTTAGGACCATTTAAAAAATTATACTTTGGGGGCGTTCATATGAATAGAAGAGCTTTGAAGATCATCCATGGTTGAAGGTCTTTAAAGTGCCCCTTCATCAACAAAAGAACTTTAAAGGGCTTCCATTCAAGACCCTTCAAGTATTCTAAGGGTCTGCAAATCAAAATATGATCTTTAAAGGGTCTCCATATAAATTAATGGCCGTTAGAGGGTTCCAACATAAAAGATATCCAATTAAGGACATTCATTTCAACGGAAAGTCTTTAAAAGGCCTCTATATCAGAAAAAAGTATCTTAAAGGACTTCAATTCATTTTAAGGTCCCTAGGGGGCTGTGATACTATAGAGGCCCTTCAAAGGTATATCAAGGACCTGCAAGGGTTTTCAATTTAAGCGATTACTTTTATATGCCTCCATACAGTCCCTTGGACAGCTCTAGTTCCATCAAATAAAAGCCTTTCGAACTAGACCTGAGCTTAGAACATAAGAAACATCTGAGAGGTCTTCTAATGGACTTCTATTGAAAAGGTTTTCCATAAAAACAAAATATACTCCCATATATAGAGGGCCTTCAAGGCCTATTGAAAACAGACATCCTTTGGAGTCCTAGTTATGCCAGCTATTGAAAACATTTTTTTTCGATAAGGACCTGAATGTATTCTGTGTAAATAAATGGAGATCTCTTAAGGGTAATTTGTAAAAGCTTTTAAAAGCCCTCTATTGCAAATATAAGCCTCTTAAGGGGCCTCTTTTTTACATAAAAGCTCTTTCAAAACATTTTATTTCAAAATAGAGCACATCAAAAGTTCATTTATTAAATATGAGCTTTTTAAAAGCGATCTCTTGAAAATAGAAGCCCGTCAACGATGTCTGGTTTCTGAGGGAGACCTACTTCTAGTAAAAAGCTCTTCAGACTGCTATTGAAAATTAACGCTTTTTATGTGTACACAAATGGGAGACTATTAAGGTTAATTTGTAAAAGCATTTTAAAAGCTCTTTATTTAGAATAGAAGGCCGTCGAAGCCACCTGGTTCCTGAGATCCCCTCTTTAGGTATTTTTGAAAGGAAGGAGTTCTTTTTATGACTGCTATCGAAAATTAAAGCTTTTCTCCTTTTTTCTGTGCACACAAGATGAAGACTCTTAAGGGTAATTTGTAAAAGCATTTTAAAAGCCCTCTATTGAAAATAGAAGCCCATCGGAGCCGCCTGGTGCCTGAGATTCCCTCCTGTAGCCCTGTGTAGCTAACTGTATGAATTATACCGATCACTTCACCATGCTGGTATCTAGTGCTGATGTTGTTATGATGTACCCGATTTCCAGATGGATTCATTCGATGCTATTAAATGCTCTCTGGCTGATGTTAACGTCACCAGCTCTTCTTCGGTCACTGTGGTGGCTAATGATGCGACTGCATCCAGGGCAGCGGCGGTGGATGTGGTCGAGAGACCTGGCAGTGTTGAGGCTGCTGAAATTTGATCACTGTAAAGTTGTTGTTTAAGCTGCTGTTGTTGTTGTTGTGGTGGTTTTGGTTCATGACTCAGCGTATGCTGCTGCTGCTGCTGCGACGGTTGAAAGCTCACCGTACTCGAGCCAACATGTTGGTGGTGTTTCAGCGAGGCTTTCAGCTTGTTCGATGTTTGATGCAAACATGACTGTTTGTTGATGTGATGCTGCTGCTGTTGCTGCTGATGATGATGGTGATGAGGACTTATGGCCGAGGATGCCGACGAGGAGGTATAGTAGCTGAGAAATCTACCCACATAGATGGCCGTAAGTGTGGCATAGATAATACCCATTACCGCACCGGCCATCACATCCGACCAGTGGTGCCAGTAGTCGGCCACACGACTCAACGATATAAACCAGGCCAGCGATAGAAACAGAAACTGCAACAAATGACGCAAGACACGATTCACACCACGACCACCCCGCCAGATGGCGTGCAGATAAAAGGCCAAAAACAGCATGGCATAGAAGGACAGCGACGAATGGGCACTGGGGAATGACACATACAGTTCGCGCAATTGACGAGCGGATAAATTGCGATTCGAACAATAGTATTGTTCGACAAATAGATTGCGATTCTTGGGATCGTCACACGTGGAGCCATCGTTCAGCTGGGGCCGGCAGGCCATATAGAAGTGGGGCCGCAAACGTCGCACCACATTTTTGGCCAACTCTGTGCTCAGGTAGGTGGCAATAAAACCAAAGCTAAAACAACCCAAACTAAGGCTGGTGTTTCGCAGATATTGCCTTAAACGGAAGTTATGACAGAGGCGCATTATCTCCACCACGCCGAGGAACAGCATGGGCAACAGTAGCATGCACACGAGCAGCATGGGCACGGTAATGGTGCACTCATGGTAGGGATACCTAATGCTGAGGTCACCACAAAAGAAACCGCGCTGATATGTCAGCATAGTTATGGCCAAGTTAGATGGATAGATAGCCTTCGTTGTAGATCTGTGTTGTGGGCCAAAATGGAATACATTCACTCGGGTTACAATGGATATGTTTTGGCTAGAGATTGGTTGCACACACACACACACACACGTCGTGGCTCTCTGGTCGGGCCACACACACACACAATACTTTCAAATACTTTGTAAATATTTGAATTCTTGTTCGTGTTGTTGTTGTTGTTTTTTGTTGCTGCCAATTGTTTGTGATTTTTTGCAGAATTTTCTTGAGTATGCTTTGTAGTTGCTTCGACTGGACACTTGACTGTCATTCACCTTTATTTGTTTTCCATGGAAAATTGCAAAAATTTGTTTTAGTTTTTTTATTTTTTTCTTTCTCCTTTTTTTAAATAGTTCTTTCCTCAATGCGTTTTGGTCTCCTTAGGCAGATGCCTTCTGCCGCTTAACAAAGCTGTAAACAGAAATAGATATTGATGATGAAAGATGTACGTTTTTTAACCTTTAAGACCTGGACATATACAGTGGCAAGCAAAAGTGTGAGATGGAAGCATAGTGGAAAATTTTGAAATTTTCGACATTAACATAAAACGTCGGAAAATGTTCAGTAGACAAAAATTAGTAAAAAAATGTTAAAAGTTTTTCGAAAAAAAAATGTATTTTTTCCTTAGACCCTCAAAAGCTGTGATTTTTTTCTATAGAAAACATAGAGGTTCTAAAAAAAAATTTAAGGCTTGAAAACATTTGATAGCAGATATTGCTGCTGAGAGCTGAAAGATTTTTTCAATTTTATTTCTAACAGAAAAAGTTGTATGAAAAGTTGATTTTTGAGCTTTTCTCAATTGAAGCAACTGAATGCTAAGAGGTTTCTTATACAGAAAAAATTGAAGATGAAAGCTTTTTTTAGTAAAAATCTAAGCTCGGTCATTTTATAGAAAAATTAAAACCCAATTTCTCACAGAAATGTGAGTAGAGATTTTTTCAAAAAAAAAGCTTTTTCGGTAGTTCAGAAATGAAGCGATTTTTTATAAAACAAACAGGCTCAGCATCTTTCCATGGAGAGCTTGAGAGCTTTATCTACCGAAGATACTCGAAGCTGGCTAGCCGAGAATACTTTGGTATTCAAATCAAAAAATCTACGCTCTGTAGCCGAAAGCCTTTTACAGGGTGAGATGAAAAAACTGCAATCAATTTCAGACTGCTGTCATTTCAAAGCCACAGGTGTTCAAAGTCCGACAGCTGTTAAAATTATTCCAGTGACAGTTCATTATATTGTTTACAAGCGTTCAAAAGCATTTTGGTGAGAATTTTTCAGAAAAAAAGTTATTCCAGATGGAATTCAAGCGTGATAGTCTGATTTCTTTATATTTGGCTGGAGAACCACAAGTGGCTATCGTTAGAGCACTCCAGCATTTAAATGTGAACAAATCTTTTGTGTCCCGTACCATCGCTCGTTACCGTGATACTGGTAGCGTAGCCCGACTTCAAGGAAGTGGACGGAAGAAAAAAAGCAACATCAGCAGAAATGGTTCGAAAAGTGAAGAAGCGACTTGATCGAAACCCGCGTCGCATTGGCCGAAAAAATGGCTCGTGAGCTGAACATATCGCATTATTCCATTCGGCAAATATTGACAAATGAGCTCGGGGTAAAGCCACTGGGATTCCAAAAGTACAAGAACTTACACCGCTACAGAAAGAAACCAGTAAAGAAAGTCTTAAAGTCGGGCGGGGCCGACTTTATGATACCCTACACCACTTTGCTAATTTAGTAGTGCTCCACATAACAATTAAAAGTTTTTATGGGAGAATTCAATCATACACGCTATGATTATAGTTATAATTTAAAGTTCAAAGGACTAAACATGCCGAAGCATTTGTATCTTTTAAATTCGGACTTGTATTGACCATTTGGTGCACAATTAATTTGAAATCGGATAAATATATATATATGGGAGCTATATCCAAATCTGAACCGATCTCGATAAAATTTGGCAAAGATATTTCTGAGCTGTATCTGATATATTTCCCTGAATATCGTTGTTACGGAGTGCATATTACGGTTGTGGGTAACAAATATAACAAATCGAATGAATAATATATATGGAGGCTATAGCTATATCTCAACCGATCTTCACCAAATTTGACATACTAGCTTCTAGACTCAATTCGGTCGTATGTGCCAAATTCCATTCCATTTGCACAAATATTAGACGTTTGGTGCACAATAAAAGGGAAATCGGCCGAAGTTATATATGGGAACTATATCCAAATCTGAACCGATCTCGATAAAATTTTGCAAATGTATTTCTAAGCTGTATTTGATATATTTCCCTAAATATTGTTGTTGCATAGTGCATATTACGGCGGCGGTGGACAAAAATAACAAATCGGTTGAACAATATATATGGGAGCTATAGCTATATCTGAACCGATTTCGATCAAATTTGGCATACATATTTTCAGGCCTAATTTGGTTGTATGTGCAAAATTCCATACAATTCGGGCTGATATTACACGTTTGGTGCACAATAAAAGGCAAATCGGACGAAGATATATATGGGAGCTATATCTAAATTTTGACCGATTATCTCCAATTTCAATAGGGTTCGTCCTTGGGCCAAACAAATGATCTGTGCAAAATTTCATCTGTATCGGGCAATAAATGCGACTTGTACTTTGTTTACAAAAATACATGGACAGACGGACGGACGGACATGCATAAATCGACTCAGAATGTGATTCTATGCAGATCATCAAAAGGAACTATGGGTCTATCTCGTTTCCTTTTGCCTGTTACAAACAAATGCACAAAGACATAATACCCTGACCACCTTGTGGTGTAGGGTATAAATAGACTCAAAAGAGCTAAAGAGTAGCTTCGCTTGGCCGAAAGTGAACAAACAAAATGATCGTGTTTACTTGCCAAAGAGGTCAGCTGAAAATGTGCACCTTCGGTTGGCCACCAGAACTCAAGCGCCGGCCATGGTGATGGTGTGGGCCGCCACAACAGCCGATAGCCGCTCTTCGCTCGTATAAATCGACCATGGCATCAGAATAAATGCCGAATATTATCGCGAGAACATTCTGGAGGGTGTATTAAAGCCTTGGGCACGCAACATTTTGGCCACAGACCTTGGACATTCCAAGAGGACTCAGCACTATCGCACTCAGCACGCGCCACCCAAGAATGGTTACAACATGAGGTTCCTCCCTTCATTTCGCACAATGGCCACCAAAATCTCTGGATACCAATCCGTTGGACTATTGTGTCTGGAGTATTTTGGAAAGCAAGGTTGACACTAAAAAATACCAAAGTGTCGATCACCTCAAGCAAGCGCTTCGCCGGAATGGGCCAAAATACCGCAGAGCAACATTCGGGCAGCGTGTGACAGTTTCATTGGCCGTTTGAAGGCCATAATTCGTGGCAAAGGTGACCAATTCGAACAAATCTCTACTAAAATCTATCTCTTCTATAATCTGATGCTATTTCCGACATTTTTTGCTTTCATTCAATAAAACTGAAAAAAAAAATTAAAAATTGTGGCGTTTGACTTTTTTGTAGTTTTTTATCTCACCATGTATGTTTTATCCGATTTCGGTTTTTTGTGCACCAAATGGCAAATATCAGCCCAAATTTTGGCATTTTCGATGGAATTCAGCCCCAAAAGCATGTACTTCAAATTTACTTCAAATCACATGCGAAATATGCACTCCACAACAAAAACATTTGATACCGGACATCAGATACTGCTCGAAAATAATTCTGGCAAATTTTATCGAGATCGGTTAAGAAATTCGTATAGCTTCGATATGCATCTTCATCCGATTTTACTGTTATTTCTCATCATATATGTAATAGCAGCCCAAATTGAATAGATTGATAAAATTTCGCTCAAATGTATGTTATGTCTGCAGGATTTTTGGTATTGAAAATGGGCCATGTAGGTCCACGTTTTGGTATAGCCCCTATATAACGGTACCTCCCAATATTCGGTATTTTGATGATTTTAGCGACATTATTCACCTGATTTTTTTCAAATTCCGTATTTGAAGTTCGTAATAGATACTGCAGCCTAAGACAGAAAATTGTCTGTACAGGTCCACGTATTCGTATAGCCCCCATTTAACGGTACCTCCCTATATTCGGTGTTTTAATGATTTTAGCAACACTATTCACCGTAACTGCTTCAAATTTGATAATTGAAGTTCGTAGTGAATGCTACAGCCTATGAAAGAAAATTGTCTGTGCAGATACACGTCTTCGTATAGCCCCAAAATAGCGGGACCTCCCGATATTCGGTATTTTGATGATTTTAGCGACATTATTTATCGGTATTGTTTTAAATTCAGTATTTGAAGTTCGTAATGGATGCTACAGCCAGAGACAGAAAATTGTCCGTGCAGGTCCACGACTTCGTAAGGCCCCAATATAACGGCACCTCCCGATATTCGGTATTTTGATGATTTTAGCGACATTATTCATCGGAATTGTTTTAAATTCAGTATTTGAAGTTCGTAATAGACACTACAGCCTGAGACAGAGAATTGTCTGTGCAGGTCCACGTCTTCGCAGAGCCCCCATATAACAGTACCTCCCGATATCCGGTATTTTCATGATTTTAGCGACACTATTCACCGGAATTGTTTCAAATTTGGCATTTGAAGTTCGCAAAGGACACTACATCCTATGACAGAAAATTGTCTGTGCAGGTCCACGTCTTCGTATAGCCCCCATATAACGGTAGCTCCCGATATTCGGTATTTTGATGATTTTAGCTACATTATTCCCCGGATTTTTTTTCCAAATTTCGCCTTTGAATATTGTAATGGCTTATGACAAAAGTTGCCTATGCAGGTCCACGTCGTCGTATAGACGCTAATATAACGGCTACATTCGGTATTTTTAAGATTTTAAAGATTTTTTTTTTTTGTTTGAAAATTACCAAATTCGTTCCTAATAATGGAGGGTATTCAAAGTTCGCCCCGGTCGAACTTACAACTTTTTTACTTCATTTTTAATTTTTATCGAAGTCATATTATGCACTATATAGTAATGTCATAGCCTCCATCAAATTTATTGCAAATCTACTCAGTGTTGGAAATAGTTCCCAAATTGTGACTACTCTTAAATCAGCATTCGAATAAGGTTCATAGTTGGTATGATCTACTTCACATAAATTCCCCATATAATTTTTTTTGTTACGGGAACTCTTAAAAATACACATATGGGTGTAATCTATCATATAGCCGGCCCGCCTGACTTCTGACATTTCCTACCGGATTTTTGAATTTTTTTTTTATTTTTATTTTTTTTTAATATTTTTTTTTTTTTTTGGGCCGTTGTTATGTTTGCTAGTCAAAAATCTAGGCCGATATGACCCATACGCACCCTTAAGCCAAAAAAAGCGCACATTGCTGAGACTACTCGAAATGTTCTGAAGCGAATTTTTTTAAAGAGATAAGTGGTCGAAAGCCTCTATAAAAATACTTTTTGTATATTTCCGCAATAACCTTGAATTTTGAAATCGCAAGTACGGTCAGTTTTATCATCTATATCGAAGTCTAAGATAAGGAAAAACCTCATATCTAAATTTTCGTTTAGGTGGCGCCCAACCAGTAGGTCGCTTCTCGGCAGAGAAGAAAAATGGCGGAGGCAGACTATGTGGTGAAATAAAACTCAAAACGCCATGTGGACTAAATTTTTATACGACATTTTTCAAGGGGTGAAATTCCTGGATATTATCTCTGGCAATTTCATTAAACTTACCGGGAGATTTAAGAGTGGCCTTGTTCCCGCGATATTATAAGCGAGTTAGAACTAAACAATACGTATGTCTCCTAACCGTTGTTTGCAACTGGCGAACCTATGCCAGCCTTCTCACATCTATAAGCCATATTTTCATTCAAAGATTTTTTTTCGTCAATTGGCGGGCAAATTAAAGCCATAAATCACATATATTTCCGTTGATAAATGTTTTTTTTTTTTTTTTTGGCGATACCCGGTCAAAAAATATTATTAAAATATTTTCTATGAAAACACAAAAACCAAAAAACGTTAATGCAATAACAACGCTTACGCTACGAATACTATTTGCTAAGACTTTTTCTTTTGAATAATTTAAAGAAATTCTTTTGATATCTGATTGGAAGTTTGCGTTTCAAAGTCGTCACCAAACGATAAGATAAGAATTCATATTATTTTTGCCTCAAACGAAACAGGGTAGAGCTACAGCAATTGCGTTTGATTTTTGTCGGTTATTTACCTTAATATTTTTAGGTTCAATAAGAAATTTAGTAAAAAAACAACAACATCTGGAGTATTGCAATAACAGGTAGTTCCATTCATACTTTTGGGCTATAATCGTCATACAATGGCATTTTAATCGCATCGAGTGACTAACTGGCGAATAATTTCATCAGTTACTGCAAACTGTTGAGTGGGTCTAATTAAACTAAAGCAATTTCCTTAAAATCAATTAATCGCAACACCTGTAATCAAAAATTCAATTAATCAATGATTCACAGCTCGCTAACCTTTGATTTAGATTTTTTCACGATTTCGAAACGGGGAGTGTCGAGATACAAACAAAATTCAAAGGAAGTTCTTCATTATTGAACTTTGTACAAAGATATTAGGGAAAGTTCTGAAAATAGTTAACAAATCTAAAAACCATCCTAAGAACATAATTCTGGGCAGAGGTGAATAATTGTTTTCCCATAAAAAAAACCTCGATAAGGAATTTTCCCAAAAAAAAAAAAAAAACAAAAAAAACACATCCTCGGGTCAGCTGAGAATGGATTTTTAACTAGAGGAAAAGCATCCTCAGGTCAGCTAAGAATGGATTTTTTCCTAGAGAAAAAAACATCTCTGCTGAGAATTTTTCTTATAGCTCCGCTGAGAATATATTTTTCCTATAAAGAAAACATCTACAGCAGCTCAGAGGATATCTTAGGAGAAATATCCTACGATTTTTCCCATTCAAGCCCTGAGTCCTTCATTCAGGCTGGATAAAGTCTGATACATTCCCACAGGTTTGGTGAAGCTGAGGACTTAATACAGGCTAGATAAAGTCTAAGTCCTTCATAGACATGAAGAAGTGTAAGGAATTCTTGCCAGCTGGATAATCTTGACTCTAGGTAGATAAAATTTTCATACAGGATAGATGAAGTCTAAGGCCTTCACAGAGGCTCGATAAAGCCTAACGCCTTCATACAGGCAAAATGTAGTTCGAGGCATTCATATAAGCTAGATGAAGCCTGAGTCCTTTACACAGGCTAGATCAAGGCTGAGGTTTTCATGCAGCCCAGATGAAGCCTAAGACCTTCGCACAGGCTAGATGATGCCTAGGACCTTCACACAGGCTAGATGAAGCCAGAGCCTTCATACATGTTATATGAAGCCTTTCAGGCTTTCATACAGGCTAAATGAAACCTAAGGCTTTCATGCAGGATATATGTAGCCTAAGGCCTTCATATACGGTGAAAGAAGCCTGAGGCCTTCATACAGGATATATGTAGCCTAAGTCCTTCACAGAGGCTCGATAAAGCCTAAGGCCTTCATACAGGCAAAATGTAGTTCGAGGCCTTCATATAAGCTAAACGAAGCCTGAGGTCGTCATACAGACTTAACAAAGCCTAAGGCAAGATGAAGTCTTAAGCCTTCATACAGCCTAGATAAAGCCTAAGGTCTTCATAGCGGCTAGATGAGGTCTTCATACAGGCTAGGTGAAGCCTGAGGTCTTCATACAGGCTAGTAAAGCCTAAGGCCTTCATAGAGACTAGATAAAGCCTGAGGTCCTCATACAGGCTAGGACTTCATGCAGGCTATTTGAAGTCTAAAACCTTCATACAGGCTATATGAAGTCTAAGTCTTCTTGCAAGTTATATGAAGCCTAAGGCCTTCACAGAGGCTAGGTGAAGTCTAGATGAAGCCCGAGGCCTTCATACAGGCTAGATGAAGCCTAAGGCCTTCAAACAGGTTAAATGAATGCAAAAATCCTTCAAACAGGCCACGTGAGACCTCAGAACTTCATACAGGCTAGATGAAGTCTGAGGCCTTCATAGAGGCTATATGAAACCTAAGGCCTTCATACAGGCTAGATGAAGTCTGAGGCCTACATAGAAGCTATATGGAGCCTAAGTCCTTTATACAGGTTAAATGTAGTTCGAGACCTTCGAACAAAATGGATGAAAGCCTAGAATTCTTCATATAAGCTAAATGAAGCTCGACGACTTCACGTGGACAATATGAAGACATGAGCTTTCATACATGAAAGCTTAAGCCTTCATATAGGCCAGTTGAAACCTGAGCTGTCATTTAGGTCAGTTGAAGCCTATGTTTGTCAAATAAGTTGAAGGCTTAACCTTCACTTGGGAAAGATAAAGGTCTGAATGTTCACATCGGTAAGTTGTAGGCCGGAGACTTCTCATGGGATAGTTAAAGGCATGAGTCTTCTCATGGGCCATTTGAAGGCCTAAACCTTCTCATAGGTCAGTTAAAGGCATGATCCTATTCATTTCCCGGTTAGAGCTTTAGCCTTCACATGGTCTGAATGAAGACCTAAGTCTTCAGTTTAACAAGGTAAAGCCGGAGTCTTCACATGGCCCAGATGAAGACCTGAATCTTCTCATGAGCTAGGTAAAGGCATGAGTCTTCACATTAGTCAGCTGAAAGCTTGGGTTAGATAAAGGCCTGAGACTTAACATGGTCTGGATGAAGACCTGAGTGTCCACATTGACCAGTTTAAAGACTGAAATTTCTTATGGGCCAGTTGAAGACCTTAGCCTTCTCATAAGCCAATTAAAGGCCTGAGCCTTCTCATGGGACAGTTGAAGGTCTGAGACTTCTCATGGGTTATTTGAAGGTCTGAGCCTTCTCAGATGGATAAAAACTTGAGCGTTCACATCGGTCAGATGAAGGTCTGAATCTTGTCATAGACTAGATAAAGGCATTAGTCTTCTCACGAACCAGATAAAGGTTCGAATCTTCTCATTGACTACATGAAGACATGAGTCTTCTCATGGGCCAGATGAAGGCCTGAGCCTTCTCCTGGGCCAGTTGAAGGCCTGAGAATTCTCATGAGGTCATTTGAAGACCTGAACCTTCTCATGGGCCAGATGAAAGCCTTAGCCTTTACATGGTCTGGATAAAAACATGAGCCTTCACATCGGAAGGTCTGAATCTTCTCAAGGACTAGATAAAGGCACGAGCCTTCACATGAGCCAGATAAAAGTTAAATCTTCTCATGGGCTACATGAAGACATTCGTCTTCACAAGAGTTAGGTGAAGGCCTGAGCCTACGCATGGGAAGGATAAAGGCCTGAGGTCTCACTTGTGCCAGATAAATGTCTGAGCCTTCTCATGGGTCAGATGAAAGCCTTAGTGTTCATATGGCCTGGATGAAGACCTGGGTCTTCACATCGGCTAAATTAAAGCTTTAGCCTTCACATGGACTAGATGAAGACCTGAGCCTTCACATAAGTCTTCAGGTGAATCAGGTAAAGCCAGAGCCTTCACAGCGACCAGATGAAAATCTGAATCTTCTCATGGACTAGAAACATGCATGAGTCTTCAATTGAGTCAGGTGAAGGCCTGAGCCCATGCATGGACCAGATAAAGTCCTGAGCTTTTACGTGTGCCAGATAAGGGCATGAGCCTTCACATGTGCCAAATAAAGGGCTGGACCTTCACTTGTGGCAGATTACGGCCCGAGCCTTCATAGGCTCCGACCCTCACCAGTGAAGGCATGCATGGGTCTGAGGCTTCATATGGTCCTACCGAATGCCTAAGTCTTCATATGAGCCTAATTAAGCCCTTAAGGTGGAAATACATATAGAGCTCCTCTGTGAAGAAGACAGCCAATGACTTCAGCCAGTCACAAATGCGTTTTATGTATTCTCACCTTTAGTCTTCATAAAGTCCTTATGGAATCATCGGCTTTTACATTGACTAGTGAAAGTCCTGAAGACTTTATCTAACCTGTATTAGTACCTGAGGATCTTCGCATGCGGCATTAAAAGGGTATCGGGTTTAATCGAGAACTGATGGATTCCTTTGTTCAAAATCCTATAAGAGCTAATTAATAAATTTTTTGGGATCTTCTTTTTATCCATTTTTTTACCACAATGTACACTTTTGTTCGCCACTGTATATATCTAGAATTAAAGGGAATTGTTTTTTTTATTTTATTTTTTATTTATTTATTTTATTTTATTTATTTATTTTATTTTATTTTATTTATTTATTTATTTATTTATTTTTTTTTTTTTTGATTATTTGTCTCTTTTTATGTTGTCGAGTCTCTCTTCGAACAATTTTGTCTGCCACTGTACATTGTTTGCATATGCATCGTTCTCGTGTGCATCGCTTCTCGTATTCAATTTTATGAGAACAAACACTTGAAAAATTAACAATTTTCTGCAATTCCACAATTTTTTTTTATTTTATTTTGTTTTTTTTTTTTTTTTTTTTAATTTTTCTATGCTACAGATTGAATGGACCGCTCTTTTTGACCTGATTTTTATTTTTTGTTTTTTGTCACTGAAGAAGTTTTTCATTTGAGTTGTTTATTACAGCGTTAGTTTTTTGTCTTAAATTTTTTCACATGAGCTCCACTGCAAAACATTAGCATTTTTTTTTTTGTCCCGCTTAATGAAAACCGACCGACCACTTTGTATGAATTATTAAATTAGCAAAGTAGGCAGTTGATAATAATTATTTTTTAATGGTTATTAATTGTGGTTATTAATTTATTTTTCTTTTGTGGGTTGTTTATTTAATTTGGATTTTAGCTTTGTTTAATTGGCAAATGCTCGTTCACTTTGTGTTTGGCTTTATTAACGCAATCTTATCAATTGCAGGTTGAATTCATTTCAATTTTATTTCGTCGTTTTTTTTTTTTTTTTGTTTACTTTCTTCCGCCGTTTGTTCATTCATACCCAACGTCCAGTTCTTAATGATAATGGAAATATTGTCAAGAAATTTTGAATTAATTTTTGTTTTTTTTGATTTTGTTATCTCAAAATTTTTGTTTTGTCACGTTCTCTAACTGTGGAGCTTCTTTCACATTATTATTATTATTATTTTTTGGAGGGTGTTTTTTTTTGTCTTTTTTTTGTTTTGATTTCTTATTCGTCTCTAATTTCTTTTTCTTTTCGTTTCGCTTTTTTTTATTTATTTATTTAAATTTTGCAAAATATGTCTCTTATAAAATCGTAAATTAATTTGTTGTCTTAACATTAATTTATGGCTTTGAAAATGAAAAGTGCATTTTAATTTTGAAATTATTTTTATTTTGACTTCGAGGCATTGCAACAAAGTCATAAAATATCTGATTGATCACTTGAAAATGTAAATATGTCAGTGCTTTGTGTGTGTGCAAGTGCCTAGGTTTTCTTTGCATTCAAGTGGTTTGCCGGCAGTTTAATTTTACAAAATTTATAACTTAAAAGCAACATAGCAATGTTTAAGTGGAGTTACAATTACGGAGGCTAGGTAAATTTAAAATTAAATGGATATGGCAGGCTCTTCCGTCGGACAAATGAAGATAAACATTTGGGCAAAAGTATAGGCAAGATTAAGACCTGAGACCTCATATGAGCTAGATGAAGGCTTTTACCTTATATAGGTAAGATAAAGGCATAATATCTCATATAGGTTAGATGAAGGCCTGATACCTCATATAGGCCAGAAAAAGGCCGAATAACCCAAGATGCAGGTCTGAGACCTCATATAGGCGAGATGACACCTCATATAAGCAAGATTAATGCCTGAGACCTCATATAGACAAGATGAAAGCTTGAGTATCATATAGGACAGATGGAGGTCTGAGCCTTTATTTAGACCAGATGAAGGCCTGAGCCATTATTTAGACCAGATGAAGGCCTGAGCCATTATTTAGACCAGATGAAACCTGTCTGAAACCTAATATATGCAAAATTATGTCCTGAGACCTCAAATAGCCCAAAGTGAAGGCGTAAGACTTTATATAGGCCAGATGTAGGCCGAAGACTCTATATATCCCAGATAGAAGCCTGAGACATCCCATGTATGCAAGATTAAGACGTGACACCTCAAGTAGGCCAAATGAAGTCATGAGACCTTGTATACACCAGATGGAGGCGTGAGATCCAATATACCCCAGATAGAGGTCTGAAATATCAACTGAAGACCTAAGACATCATATACCTCAAATATAATCCCGGGTTATAATAGAGAGCTGATGAAGGACTGATATCCCATATAGACGAGTTTAAGACCTGATACCTCACATAGGGCAGATGAAGGCCCGATAGGTAAGACAGGCAAGATGAAGACCTGGCATCTCAAGTAGGCCAAATGAAGTCATGAGACCTAATATAGGCCAGATGGAGGCCTGAAGCCCCATATACCACAGATAAAGGTCTGAAACATTAAATGAAGGCCTAAGACCTTATATACCTCAAATAGAAGCACGGGATATAATAGAGACCGAATGAAGGACTGACATCCCATATAGGCGAGATTAAGAGCTGACACCTCAAATAGGGCAGATGAAGGCCCGATAGGCAAGACAGGCAAGATGAAGACCTGACACCTTAAGTAAGACAAATTAAGTCATGAAACCATATATATGCTAGATGGAGGCCTGAGACCCAATATACCCCAGATAGAGGCCTGGAATGTCATATGGGCCAGATGAACACCTGAACTGTCATATTGGTCAGATGTCGACTTGATATTTCAGATGAATGCCCGAAGTGTCATGTTGACCAGATGAAGAGAAAATTAAGGCATGAGCAGATACACCCCCAATGAATGCATGAGCCTTAATACGGCCCGATGAACGCATGAGCCTTTATATACGCCAGATGAAGGCCTGAGCTTCAGTATAGGCCAGATGAAGGCTTCAGGGAAGTTATGTGTATGTTTCAGCCCTCATCTGACCTATATAGAGTCTCTGGAGTCTATCAGATCGGCATGAAGTCCCTGGACTTCAATCGACATATATAAAGTCCCTACACTTCATTTGACTGGTATAAAGTTCCTGGCCTATAACAAGTCTCTGGACCCTATCAGACCGGAATGAAGTACCTGGACTACAATAGACCGGTATGAAGTACCTGGAGCTCAACAGACATATATACATTCCCTGAACTTCATGTGACCGGCCTGTTGTTCCTGAACTTAATCAGAAGTCCCTAGACTTCATCTGACTGGTATGACATCATGGACTTTACCTGACTGGTATGAAGTCGCTGAATTTCACTTGATCTTTCTGAAGTCCCTGGACTTCAGCTGGCCTATACGAAGTTCCTGGACTTCATGTGACCTATATGAAGTCTCTGGACTTTATGTAGCCTATATAAAGTCCCTGGACTTCCTGTGGCCTATATGAAGTCCCTGAACTTCGTGTGGCCTATATGAAGTCCCTGGACTTCATGTGGCATATATGAAGTCCCTGGACTTCATCTGGCCTATATGAAGTCCCTGGACTTCATCTGACCTATATGAAGTCCCTGGACTTCATCTGACCTATACGAAGTCGGTGGACTTCATGTGGCCTATATGAATTCCCTGAACTTCATCTGGAATATATGAAGACCCTGGACTTCATGTGACCGCTGTGAAGTCCGTGAATTGTATGTAGCCTATATGAAGTCCCTAGACTTAATCTGGCTTATATGAAGTCGGATGTTTTATTAAAACCCTGGACCTGGCTTTAGCTGTCGTATATGAAAAACTCTTTGCTTATAAGAATGATCTAGACTTCGTCTGACCTAATGCAACGTCCTTGGCCCATATAAAGTCTGTCCATCATTTAGCCTGCAAGAAGTCTGCGGCTTTTTCTTAGAAACTTCTTCTTAGACTGTCCAAAAAATCGGGCCTCTATCTGACTTGTATACTGACTCTGGACTTCGGCGTTTATACGATTTCTGACCTCTCTTTTCTGGTGCTTATGATAACTAGCAATTTTAAAATAATTGTTGTTCTATTTCAGTTCATAATTTAATATCGGAAAATGGGATTTTGTCCAAAGGGCAAAATTGTTTGTAGAAAGTTATCAGTGACGTAAATATATCTATAATTGAGGTGGTATTAATATAAGTGGTGCTGTATGCAAACTAAGAAGTCAGCAGTGCTACAGATACAGACAAGTTAATAGCCTCTATAATTTTTAATGCAAAAAATTATTAAATTATTGATTAAGTTTTCTTTATTGTATTTGTGGTCCGCGAGCTATTTATGGTGCACTTGATTTCAAGTCTTTATCTGAGTACCATATATGTCCAGCACTGATTTGTAACTTCGTTTGCAAATATCCGTTTCGTCACTAAGATTACTTTTTAATTTCAAAACTCCCGCCATCAATCACCGCCGTTTGTGTTCGTTGACATGAAGTTGCTTTTCTGTTCAATATTCAATGACTTCGATTGTTTCCAAATCTCTTTAATGTGGCCTGATTACGATTTCCATTATTGGTGGTAGCAAAGCACTTTTGCAAAACATTTATATATATTATTATTGTTGTTGTTATCATTTTTACCAAGAATATTGCAACATTTCCAAACAACAAAGCAACTGTTCTTGCATTCGAGTCATAGCCATTGAATGATGAATGACTAATATATGGATGTTTGACTTGAATGCAACTTTGTTGTGATTTACATAAGTGAGCGATTATTTTAAAAATAGTGGAAAAAAAATCCAAAACAATGAATTGTCCTTGAAAAAAGAGGAGGGTGGGGGGTTGAATACATAAATTGCCAAAAAAAAAGAAAAATTAAAGCCATGTCACCTAAGGTCTTTGTGGTAGATTATATAATATTGTAAAGCGGGGCTTTGTTGCACAATCCAACTTTGATTAATCACCCACAATTTAAATTGTCTTTGGGGCGAGCAATTTATGTCGAATGCAATTTTCAACTACAAATTGAAATAATTACGAAATTGTTGTGGACAATGAATGGTTAAGTTATATCACCGTACAGGTATACAATTGTGTTTTAAATAATTTTTCAGAGAGAGAATTGTATATAACGTTTGAAAATTATTTTTAAAATAATAGTCCATAGGAATTAAAAATAAGTTTTGTGGGGGAGGTAACAGCAGATGTGGACCGATATATTCCATCCTCACATCAGTTCTTGTATTAGTAGAAATATTGGGATGTGTCAAGTTTGAAAATAATCGAATGGTCATTCCGCGTTTTATAAGCTTCATAGTTATTAAAAATCTTTAACCCTTTGTGGGGGAGTTAACAGAAGGAGCTGACCGATATACCCCATCTTCACAGCTGATTATGTATTGATAGAAATATTGGGATGTGTGAAATTTGAAGAGAATCGCAAACTATCAGAGATATAATTATTCAAAATTTTGAATCTTTTCGATGGAGGTACCAGAAGGAGTTAACCAATATATTCCATCTTCACACCAGACCTTGGGTTAATAAAAATATTGTGATGTGTGTAATTAGAAGATAATCGGACTTTTACATCACATTTTATAAGAGTTATAACTATGCAAAATTTTGACCCTTTGAGAGTGAGGTACTTGATGGAGGAGACCGATATTGTCCATTTTAGCACCTGATCTAGCATAGCGACATATATTGTGATTTGCAAAGTGGGAATCGGATTTTTTTTTTTTTTTTTTTTTTTTTTTTTGAAAATGTTGACCTTTTGCCCATCTGCAAACTCAATCTAAGTGTGACAATAATATTGCCATGTACCAAGTTTGGATCAAATCGGATACTCCCTTTGAGAGTTATTGTGCTCTAGCCAGCCAGACAGACAGAAAGATACATGGACGTACGGACATCGCCAGATCGACTCCAAATGTCCTCAAACGTATTTGGCCCAAAAAGACATAGTATATGTGAAACGGTTATTTCGATGGGGCACGTTTTGGCCGTATCAATTGATATATATCCTTTCTAAACATATGGCTGAGGATAGAATGAGAAACTTAACACCCCTCAGATGAAGTTCAGGGACTTCATATCGGTCAGATGAAGACCAGGGACTACGTACCGGTCAGATAAAGTCCACGGCTTTCTTCTGAGGAGAAACCTTAGAAGATCTCCCAGATCAAGTTTGGTTGTCTCAACAACCTGCGTATTACTCCATGCTGATATTTTCTTGATTTGACTGGGTTGACTGTGTTGACCTCTGTGGTCGAGTATACTGGCCGTTAGAATATTTATGATAGTTGGTCCTGTCTTAGTACTAAACCAGTACAGAGTCTCTGCGATTGCTTGGATTTTCGCCCTGAGAACGATGATATGGTCTGTCGGTTCATCCCCGAGGTCCTCCATAATGAGGCCTAGCCATTCGGTTGCGGTTCATCTCATTGAAGACTGGGACGAGCTATTCGGCTGCTCATTGCAACTTAGGTAGGGTTTCAAACAGCTGATCGTTAGTTTTGATCTCACATTTATTGTCAGATTGAGATTCTAAAAAATTCTGATATTGCGCTGTTTATTCATTGCTGATGGACAGTCTACAAGGTGGATTTTCTCCGGGAGAACCGGTAGGTAGAGAGAATTTTGAATATCTAGGTCTTCTATAAAGAGATTGTGTCTCGTTCTGTCCTCTAAGTTTAAGCCGTCCGTGAAGCATCAGATTTCAGGTGGTATATTGGATAGGGTATCGTTGTTTCACGAGAAGCTAATTTTATTCTGAATTTCGTTGAAATATTGGATCCTATATTGAATTTGATCGTTTGATGCAATATTGTATGACCTTTATTGATCCTCTATTCTCCTACAACCGCTCTTAGCCTCATGGCAGCCTCATACCTAAGCTGTATCTCTATGAGGTGAATATAAAGAATAGTCTTTAAAGCCCTCCTGATATTGGACTTCCATTGCTATCCACTGGAATTGTATGAACTTCTGCACAATAAGTTATTTGTGAGTACTTTATAAGTTCTTTGTGAGTACCTTACCCCATGGAAGTGATTTGTCTATATAGGTCTGTGATATTTTATATCCCCCTTTTACGGCACCCCCGATATTTGATAATTTTAGGGACATTATTTCACCCGAATTGTTACAAATATCGTATTTGAAGTTCCTAATGGAAACTTCAGTCTGTGACGGAACATTGGCTGTGTAGGCCAAGTTTTCGTATATATCGGTTTAAAATTTTGTATTTAAAGTTCCTAATGGGTACTACAGCTTATGACGGAAAAGTGATTTTAATGATTTTAGCTACATTATTCAAATTATTTTTTTTAAAGTTGGTATTTGCGCCTACGACAGAACGTTGTCTGTGTAAGTCCAGGTCTTTGTATAGCCCCCATATAACCGTACCTCTCTATATTCGTTAATTTGATGATTTTAGCGACACTATTCACCTTTTTTTTTTAATTTCGCATTTGAAAATTTTAGTGACTTATGACAAAACTTTAAGATTTTAACGGATTTTTTTTTTTGAAAATTGTCGAATTCGTTCCAAATGTTGGAGGTATTCAATGATCGCACGGCCGAACTTACAGCTTTTTTACTTGTTTTTTTTTTTTTAATTTCCATTTTTTTTTTTTTTTGTAAAATTATGAGGAGAAAAATTTATCACCACTTTATAGGTTAAAATTCAATTTCTTTATTTATGTTTCTAATTATTTTCGAGTTTGTAAAGGTATCGCGGCAATTATTTAAATTTGGTATTTTAATAATTGTTTTCATAGTTTAACAATTTATTGTGCTCCACTTAGAATTTAGGATTAATTTTCACTATCGTTACCAGCAAATTTGCAAAGTATTTTAGGTTTTTAAATTTATTTTTTATAATTTTTTTATTTATCTTTTTTTATTATATATATTTTAGTTTTTCATTTTTAAATATTTAATTTGTTTTATTTATTTATTTTTTATTCATTTATTATTTTTTACTTTATATTTTTAATAATTGTAGTTCAATTTATTATTTTTTTATTTTAATTTTTTTAATAATTTCTGATTTAAAATTTTAATTTGT
This sequence comes from Musca domestica, assembly GCF_030504385.1. NCBI lineage: Eukaryota > Metazoa > Arthropoda > Insecta > Diptera > Muscidae > Musca > Musca domestica. Next base: position 236,480 of record NW_026712415.1, on the reverse strand, counting down.
AGCTGATCTCAATTTTTTGGCTATCTCAATCCCTTCACATTTTTAATTTGACTGAAAATTGCTTGAAGAAATTTAAATTTTTTTCCGTAAAAAAACGTTTGTCATTTTATCCATTTTTATTTTTTTTTGGCTATCTTAATCCCTTCACATTTTTAATTCGACTGAAAATTGCTTAAAGAAATTTAACTTTTTTTCGTAAAAAACGCTTGTAATTTTATTCACTCCAAAACCATTTTAAATTTAATGTTCTTTTCTTTTTTATCAAAAATTCAAGAACAAAAAATTTTTATTTTATAAATTGATGTTTATTTCATTTTTTTTCTAATCTTGAGGAGAAATCTTTTATAAGGCTTCATATTACGAAATTGAAATAGAAATTTTATTTCCAAAAAAAAAAAAAAAAAAACACTGATTTTTTCTCCAAAAATTTTTAATAAATTTAAGTTTTTTTGTATTGAATGGTCACCCACTGCTTGTTTTATTTATTTTATTGATTTCAGAATCAAAAAGTAAGCATTTATTATTTTTTTAATAAATTCTAAATTTAAATATTATTTCAGAACTGAGCGGGGCACTTAATCCCTTCAAAATGTCTAATGGAAATGAAATTTCCCCAACGGAATTTTAGAGATTTTCCTTGTCGTAAAAAATAAAACACTTGAATGGATAAAATCCATTCCTTTCCACTTCAAAGCAATTTTAAATTTTATTTTATTTTTTTTTTTTTTTTCAAAACTTTTTTTTTATCAAAAATTCAATTAATTTCTTATTGTTTTTCCTTAAGAACAAAAAATCTGGATTTTATGAATTTATGTTTATTTCATGGGTTTTTTTAATCTTGAGGAAAAATTAAAAAAAAAAAAATAATAATTTCCAAAAAAAATATTTTTTTCTCAAAAATTTCAGCACAAATTTCAATTTATTTCTTTTTTATTTATTTATTTATTTATTTATTTATTTATTATTATTTTTTTTTTTTTTTTTTTTTTTTTGAGTGAGCTGGCCTCTTATTCACTGTTTCTTTTATGTATTTAATTGATTTTGAATCAAAAAGTAAGCATTTATTATTATTTTTTTAATAATTTCTAATTTTAAATATTATTTCAGAACTGAGCGGCGGTCTTAATCCCTTCAAAATGTCTATTGAACTGAAATTTCCCTAGCGGAATTTTAGAGATTTTTTTTGTCGTAAAAACTAAAACACTTGTCATTTTATCCATTTCTTTCTTTTATCCATCTGGGCTGGCCATTTATTCCCTGTTTCTTTTATGTATTTTTATACCCTACAACACTATGTGTTGGGGGTATTATAAGTTTGATTGGGCCAGAATTTATGTAACACCTCGAAATATTGGTTTCCCATATAGGAAAGTATATATGGATCTTCCTAGCTCGCCGAGCTGAGTCGATCTAGCTATGTATGTCCGTCCGTCCGTCTGTCCATGTTAATTTGTAATCACTCTACAGCAATTATGGCCCGATCTTCACGAAATTTAGAATGTAGGTGGGGTTAAGGTCAGAATAGAACCCTATTTCTTTTGGAGATGATCGCATAATATTTAGGGGTTGAAATGGACCAAATACTGAAAAAATGTCGGATTTTGCAGTAGCTATACAGGTCGCAATTATAGACCAATCGACGCGGAATTGCGCATGTAGCTAGAGTTTAGGGCGGGGAAGAAGCCTACCAATTTGGGTGGTAATCGGATAATATTTAGCAGGTAAAATAGATCATATCTTTTGTGTTGAAAAAATTCAAAATTTTTCATTAAACCGCGAATATTTTAAATCCCGCCGAAATCAAAAGCCATGACAAGGTTACTTCTGATCTTTACATTCATGTTAACATCCATCAAATCGGATATACAGCAAAATATGTGCGATATATATGTCTATCAAAGAAGATATGCTTGAAAGATCTCTTATATGTCGAGAACGGCTGAACTGATTTCGACAGTTCTCATTAATTCAGAATGGCCTCTTGGCAGGAAAAAGAAAGACGTCTAAAAATAGCATAAAAATATCTCTCTAAAGATGAAAATATTGATTTTGTAAAATTTTCTCATATTTTTTTCAATTTTGTCATATTTTTGGCATATTTTCATTTTGAATTAAACATTTGGTAATTTTTCTACAGCTAACAAAACTAAGTATTTGGGATATCAGGATATCATATACAGATCGCATTTATGGCCCGATCCTTACGAAATTTTGCATGGGGATAAGATGAGGGTCAGAATAGGAGCCTTCTCTTTTTGGAGATGATCGCCATATATTTAGGGGTTGAAATGGACCAAAAAAACTGCAAAATTGTCAGCAAGTCGTAATTATCGCCCGATCCTCACGCGCAATGGAATGGAGGTTACCGGACATTGCAAAAGCCAAATAGTTTTGGATGGCCATCCAAAAATATTCAATGTGTGAAATAGTTTGCCAAGTTTTGTAGACAAAATACGAAAATATCCATTCCTGTGGCTTTTTGGAGAATTCACAAATGCAGGAAAGATGCACTTCTGACTATTTCTTTGAAGAATATTGTCAAATGTCTGTATCTCATATAGATGCGTTTCAGTCAAAAACCAATAATAAATGTTAATCTTTTGCCACTTCTGAGAGATTATAGGTCTTTGGGAAATATTGGTTCCAGATCTAGGAAGACCATTTACGTGCAACATCTACCAATAAATTGGAAATAAGCAAATTCGTTTAAGTTGCAATTTTTCGAAAATTAGAGAACGAAACCTGACGAAACCTGGTTTTCTTTTATTATTTGTCACATCTTGTGGAATTCTTTCGAGTATCTCGCCTACATAAACTGTATGGTTTATTATAGTGTTGTAGGGTATTCAACGGTCGGCCCCGCACGACTGTAGCCTTTGCTTACTTGTTTTTTTTTTTTATTTTGAATCAAAAAAGTAAGCATTTATTATTATTTTTTTTTTAATAATTTTTAATTTTAAATATTATTTTAGAACTGAACGGCGGTCTTAGTTCCTTCAAAATGTCTAATTGAACTGAAATTTCCCCAGCGGAATTTTACGGATTTTCTTTGTTGTAAAAAATAAAACACTTGTAATTTTATCCATTCCTTTCCACTTTAAAGCCATTTTGAATTTTATGTTATTTTTTCAAAACTTTTTTTTTATCAAAAATTCATAAATCCAAAAAAAAAATAAATAAATAATAATAATTTCCAAAAAAATGATTTCTTTTTGTGTGGGCTTGCCACTTATTCACTGTTTCTGTTATGTATTTTATTGATTTTGAATCCAAAAGTAGGCATTTATTATTATTTTTTTTTAATTTTAAATATTATTTTAGAACTGAGCGGCGGTCTTAGTTCCTCCAAAAATTCTAAATAAACTTAAATATCCCCAGCGGAAGTTTAGAGATTTTCTTTGTCGTAAAAACTAAAAAACTTGTCATTTTATCCATTTCTTTCCACTTCAAAATCATTTTAAATTTTATGTTCTTTTTTCAAAACTTTTTTTTTAATCAAAAATTCAATTAACTTCTTATTGTTTTTCCTTAAGAACAAAATAATCTTGATTTTATACATTTATGTTCATTTCATGGTTTTTTTAATCTTGAGGAAAAATTAAAAAAAAAATTATTTTTTTCTCAAAAATTTAACCATAAATTTCAATTTATTTATTTATGTATTATTGTTATTATTATTATTATTATTATTTTTTTTTGAGTGAGCTGGCTGTTTCTTTTATGTGTTTTATTGATCTCAGAGTCAAAAAGTAAGCATTTATTTTTTTAATAATTTCTAATTTTAAATATTATTTTAGAACTGAGCGGCGGTCTAAATCCCTTCAAAATTTCTAATTGAACTGAAATTTCCCCAACGGAATTTTATGGATTTTCTTTGTCGTAAAAAAAATAAAACACTTGTCATTTTATCCATTCCTTTCCACTTCAAAGCCATTTTATATTTTATGTTTTTTTTTTCAAAACTTTTTTTATTAAAAATTCACTTAACTTCTTATTGTTTTTCCTCAAGAACAAAATAATTTTGATTTTATAAATTAATGTTTATTTTATGGTTGTTTCTAATCTTGAGGAAAATCCAAAAAAATGATTTTTTTCTCAAAATTTAACCTTAGATTTCAATTTATTTATTTATTTTATTTATTTATTTATTTTATTTTTTTTTTTTTTTTTTTTTTGAGTGGGCTGACCTCTTATTCACCCTTTCTTTTATGTATTTTATTAATTTTGAATCAAAAAGTAAGCATTTATTATTATTTTTTTTTTAATAATTTTAAATATTATTTTAAGACTGAGCAGCGGTTCCTTCAAAATTTCTAAATAAACTGACATTTCCCCAGCGCAATTTTACGGATTTTCTTTGTCGTAAAAAATAAAACACTTGTGATTTTATCCATTTCTTTCCACTTCAAAGCCATTTTAAATTTTATGTTCTTTTTTCAAAACTATTTTTTTATCAAAAATTCAATTAACCTCTTATTGTTTTTCCTCAAGAACAAAATAATTTTGATTTTATAAATTTATGTTTATTTCATGGGTTTTTTTCTAATCTTGAGGAAAAATCTTTTTAAAAGCTTGAAATTATAGCTTTATGGTAAATTTAATTTCCAAAAAAAAAAAAAAAATCACTGAATTTTATTTTTTTGAATTTTCCCATAAATTTCAAAATTTTTTATTGAGTGGGCTGGTCACTCATTCACTGTTTGTTTTATGTATTTTATTGATTTTGAATCAAAAAACCAGGCATTTTATTTACGATGCTTTTAAAAAACGCCCGTCGGCCAACCAGCGCAATACGAAGCCCATCGAGATGTTTGCCGACTGATAGGCTTAATTACATGCTTCATTTTCAAAAAGAGCGGTCATAAATTTCAATTTGTTTCTGTTTTGTGTTTCACAAATTTGTTTCAATTCCGTGTTTGAGTTTCACTTTCATTTATCAAATGTTTTGTTTTGATTGTGTTTTTCGTTTTTTTTTTTTTTTTTTTTTATTTATTTTTTTTTGGTAACATGGCTTCTTACATTTTTATTTGTTGTTGAGCGTCCGGACGTTAAAACGTCACACGTTATGGTTATTGAATTTTATTTCGAAAAATAAACGCGCTCGCTGATCTCGAGTTGTTATTTTGATTTTTATTTCCGAACCTAATGATGCTCATTACAAGCCTCACTTTGACAAAAAGTGGTCGCTTAGTTTTTATATTTCAGCTTTATAAAGCTTTGCGCGATTACAGACGACACTTTCGGCTTCACCGCGACTAAAAATGGCCATAAAAACCACAATGTATCGATCACCGTAAAAGCGATGATGGCCTATCATACGCTTTGAGATTACGGATCACTTGCGCCACTAGACGTTGACGATAATGATGAAGAAGAAGAAGAAGAGTTAATAAGCTCTAGCGATTTATTTGATAGCCGCGCTCGTTAGCTAGTAGTACACGCGTTTCCGATTGATGCTGGTCGCCAGCGTGACAAAATTGTTGAGCTGTGAGCTACTTGTTAGGTGTCAGTCAGGCTGCTTGTAACGCGATTGGGAGAAAAAACAATTTTTGCGCGTCACCCAGCTTTCGGCTTTGCAACATGAAACGTTTGCAATGATCTTTCAACGAATGAATGAAACCGCACGAAAACCTGACGACATGCGGCTGCTGACAGTCGGGGGCTAGTTGTTTGCTTGGCTGAGGTTTGACTATTTCTACGCTCTGCCTATTGCTATTGCGTTTGAGGAGCGCATTGTTGACAACGTTGACGTTCATACCAATCAAATGTTGTTCTGCTAACGTTGTTCTCCATCAAGTGATTGCAACAGAAGTTGGCCTGCCGATCGCCGCCGACTTTGAGGGTTTCCAACGAAGTTATGAAAACAAGAGTTACAGCGCCGCCACATTGAAGTCTCCTCCACACGTTTTCAATGACTGAGTGGTTTATGATTACAATTCGAATTGGTAATTGCGGTTAAGGCGGGAGCGTTCGTGTTCTGCCACGCGGCGACGTTGACGTCCACTGCCCTCAATTGTCGTTGGGATTTTGTTTTGCCACAAAAAACAACTCCGCCATCACCACCACTCGTATTTTGTTTCTGTTTGTTTTACTTTTCGAGTGTCTGTTTTTATACCCTCCACCATTCTATGGAGGGTATATTAGCTTTGTCATTCCGTTTGTAACTCCTCGAAATGTTCATAATAGACCCTAAAGAAGTATATTTATTCCAAGAAGATCTAGAGATGTCCGTCCGTCACTCTGGCTTCCGAACGAAATGAAGTAGGTTGATAAAATTTTACTCAAATGTATATTATGTATGCAGGACTTTTTGTATTGAAAATGGGCCATGTAGGTCCACGTCTTCGTATAGCCCCCATACAAAGGTACCACCCCGATATTCGGTATTTTCATGATTTTAGCGGCATTAATCACCAGAATTGATTGAAATTTGACATTTGAAGTTCGAAATGGATACTAAAGCCTAGGACAGACAATTGTTTGTGCAGGTCCAGGTCTTCGTATAGCACCCATATAACGGTACCTCCTGATATTCGGTATTTTCACGATTTTAGCGACATTATTTACCGGAATTGTTTCAAATTTGGTTTTTGAAGTTCGAAATGGATACTACAGCCTAGGACAGAAAATTGTCTGTGCAGGTCAACGTCGTCGTATAGCCCCCATATAACGGTACCTCCTGATATTCGGTATTTTCACGATTTTAGCGACATTACTTACCGGAATTGTTTCAAATTTGGTTTTTGAAGTTCGAAATGGATACTACAGCCTAGGACAGAAAATTGTTTGTGCAGGTCCAGGTCTTCGTATAGCCCCCATATAACGGTACCCCCCGATATTCGGTTTTTTGATGATTTTAGCGACATTGTTTACCGGAATCGTTTCAAATTTGGTTTTTGAAGTTCGAAATGGATACTACAGCCTAGGACAGACAATTGACTATGCAGGTCCAGGTCTTCACATAGCCCCCATATAACGGTACCCCCCGATATTCGGTATTTTGATGATTTTAGCGACATTGTTTACCGGAATTGTTTCAAATTTGGTATTGGAAGTTCGTAATGGATACTTCATCCAAAGTCAAAGGATGCGCCATGTAGGTCCACGTCTTTATATAGCCCCCATATAACGGTACCCCCCGATATTCGGTATTTTGATGATTTTAGCGACATTGTTTACCGGAATTGTTTCAAATTTCGTATGTGAAGTTCGTAATGGATACTTCAGCCCATGCCAGAAAATTGTCTGTGCAGGTCCACGTCTTCGTATAGCCCCCATATAACGCTTCCCCCCATATTCGGTATTTTGACGATTTTAGCTACATTATAAACAGATTTTTCTTCAAGTTTCGCATTTAAATATTGTAATAATTTATGACAAAAGTTGCCTATGCAGGCCCACGTCGTCGTATAAGCATTCGGTATTTTTAAGATTTTAACAGAATTTTTAACGGGTTTTATTTTTTGGAAATTGCCAAATTTGTACCAAATGGTGGAGGGTATTAAAAGTTCGGCCCGGCCGAACTTACAGCTTTTTTACTTGTTTTTTTTTTTTTTTTTGAAATATGCCAAATTCGTTGCAAATGGTGGAGGGTATTCGAAGATCGGCCCAGCCGAACGTACTGTTTTTTTACTTGTTTTCTATTTGTTTTACTTTTCGAGTGTCTGTTTTTTTTTCATTCAATCGATTTGAAATGTCTTCGATTCGTTGCTTTTTTCATATTTATGTTGTGTCCAAAAGAGTTACGATGTTGCACTTCGATTTATTTCGTACAGAAGAGCCGTTTCGTTGGTTCACATGTCCCGGCCATTACAGCACGCTTGACTTACAGTGGTCTGTGGTCTCTGTCCGCTCTACAACTATTGTGTCGTCCACTTTACCAATAGGGGGCATTTGTTTTGTCTGACTTCTTCGCTGTGACTAGAACTTTGAGTCTAGTTGCTACAACAATTCTCATTTAAATACTTCATGTTCACATATTTCGCTCCGTCACACTTAAGTGGAGAGTTGAGAGAGTTGCCAGCTGAATTCAGTTTGGATTCAAAACTTTCCGACCAATTTTTATACACGTTTTCCGAAGGCATGGTAGAAATACCAGATATCAACATAGGCGAAAATTACAACAAAGTTGGCCATTTAAATTTTACAAATTTTTGACCAGAATTTTTGAGAGCAGCATCAGCGACTCCCAAGAAGCTTGTATGCGTGAGAATCAAAGCTAAGGGTCTTTCAGATCAATCTCCATCGACGTGAGATGACAACAAATGCTTTGATGGACAAAATAATAAAAGGTAACAAACATATTGGATTAATTCAGGAACGTTGGACTGTACTCATTATAGCAGACCTGGAAACCGAAATCACTCTCCGCTTCCCGAACCGCATTACGGTTCTCCAGGCGGTAATCCAAACAATCACAGAGGCTCTGAACTAATTTGTTATTAACTCAAGACCAACTGCTATGATTATCCTAACGGACAGTTAATTCGCTAAAGGCCAACACGAGTATGAACAGACCAAAAAAATTCAGAGACTGGCAGTCCCAAAGTAGCACCGAGGAGAGAGCCGTAAAAAAGTTCAAAGTCTCCGAAAAAGCTCACATACTGCGGGACCAATTATCAAGGCCATCCAGATCAATATCCATCGGAGTGAGATGACCTTGAGTGGTTTAATGTGAACACCTACTTTGCGGTCATACAGTGGTCTGCGTATAACAATAACCCCATAAAAATGAGTATCTGTTCGACCGCACGTATATGGACGTGGTCATCTCCATTGTTAGGAGCGGAGCCTATTTAAATTCAGGTCAGGCACCCAGTTGAAAATGCAACTCCATATTCGAGCAACACACTCTCCCCATGATATTGGTATAAACCACAGCCACCGCTATACTACCTACAAGGTGACCAACGCCAAGTGTGAGGCTAGATCCAGGGATCTGGTCACCTGCATGGTTAGGAGCGGAGCCTATTTAAATTCAGGTCAGGCACCCAGTCGAAAATGCAACTCCATATTCGAGCAACACACTCTCCCCGTGATTTTGGTATAAACCACAATCACCGCTATACTACCTACAAGGTGGCCAACACCAAGTGTAAGGCTAGATCTAGGGGCACCCGTGGTACAAGTAGAAAACACCAATATTCGTCCCAAGATCCAAGTTTCAACCGGCTAAACATCTAAATTTCCCATTGTCTTCAAGAACCCTAATGAAAACCCACCCCACCGAAAGTCGTAAGTCTGTTAGTTTTCGAGATATTTGCGATCGTTTGAAGTTGAAAGGCGCTACTCAAATTTCAGGACAATTTTCCACTTCTTTGAATGATGGCTGTTGTCTTTTTGTTTAGTACGGCATTCCATCAGTATATGCACCAAGTTATCCCACACCACAAATTAGTCTGGGAAAGACCGCTCTTTTGCAAAAACGTATTGAGAGGGCCGCGCCTCGTCAATAAGAAACCAGTACTTTAGCCAAAGCGAAAATCTGACCGGTCCAGTACGAATGGTGCGTCGCGAATTAATTCGTACGTCACTGCCTGTCCACCTTGTCCGTCACCTATCAACAACGAATTCCCGAAGGAGTACCTTGTACAGCCTAATATCCCCATCTACCAGATCAGAAGGGCTGAGCCAGTTGCATACTGCAGTGGCATCAGTGAATACAGTCTTGCACACAGGCTAACGTGACGACACGTAGACATGACAGGAGATTTTTACGACCCAACGCAGATGCACCGGGTTTATATCACAGAGGTGCACAATAACTTACACAAGCATAAAAAGAGAGCCTGTTCAAGCCCCAATCAATCCACAAAGCACGCCTGGCCATTCCAACAACTCTTTTTAGCTTCCCCTGATCAATCATGATCGAAGTAAACCAGGGAATTAAGCATATCCCCTAAATGGTTACCTAAGAACATTGCGTGGAAATCGACTATTAGCAAGTCTGCCTTTCAGCGTCAGATTTTCAGCATCTTATTCTCGACCCCACTCTACGCTTGAACTATATGCATTACCTGCTCACCTAGGGTATTCACAGTTCCAGTCGAGTTTCCCTTCAACTGTAATGAGTTCGTAGGCCCAAACATTGAGTGGAGTGCATACTACGCATGTGAGGGACTTAAAAACCAAATTGGATGAAGCCTATATAGATGTACTATCTTCTAGACTGAATTCGGTGGGATGTGTCAAAATTCAGTAATTTGGACTTATATTGGCCATTTAGTGCACAATTAACCCAAATCTGGGCTGTGTCTGATACCAAACATCTTTCTTATGGGGTGCATATTACGAATGTGGGGGATATAAAAACCAAATCGGATGAAGCTTATATGGGAGCTATAGCTATATCTGAACCTATTTTCTCCAAAGAGGTATTTCTGGGCTGTATCTGATAGCTTGCACCAAATATCATTGTTATCGAATGCATATTACGCATGTGAGGGACTTAAAACCCCAAATCGGATGAAACATATATATGGGAGCTATAGCTATATCTGAACCGATTTTCTCCAAATTTGATGTACTTTCTTCTAGACTGAATTCGGTCGGATTTAAGAAAATTCAGGACTTTTGGACAGGTATTGGTCATTCGGGGAACAATTAACCTGAAATCAGTTGGAGATATATATGGGAGCCATATCCAAATCTGAACCGATCTTGATACAACTTAGTAACGGTATTTGTGGGCTGTATCTCATATCAAATATCTTAAAACCCCAATCGGATGCAACGGGAGCTATAGCTATATCTGAATCGATTTCCACCAAATTTGACGTACTTGCTTCTAGACTGAAGTTGAATTTGCCAAAATTCAAGGATTTCAAATAGATATTGGCCATTTGGTGAACAATTAACCCGAAATCGGTTGGAGATATATATGAGAGCTATATCTAAATCTGAACCGATTTTGATACAACATAGCAGAGGTATTTCTGGGCTGTATCTGATATCTGGTACCAAATATCATTATTATCGAATGCATATTACGAATGTCAGGAAGTTAAACCCCAAATCGGATGCAACATATATATAGGAGCTATAGCTATATCTGAACCGATTTTCACCAAATTTGACGTACTTGCTTCTAGACTAAATTCGATTGGATTTACAAAAATTCAGGACTTTTGGACAGACATTGGCCATTTGGTGAACAATTAGCCCGAAATCGGTTGAAGATATGTATGGGAGCTATATCTAAATTTGAGCCGACTCTCAGCAATTTCAATTGGGTTCATCCTTGGGCCAAACAAATATGCTTATCTCAATCGGATAATAAATGCGACCTGCATTTCGTTCATAAAAATACATATACAGACGGACTGACATGCATAAATCGGCTCAGAAAGTGATTCTATGAAGATCCGCAAAAATAATTATAGATATATTCCGCTTCCTTGTTCCTGTTATAAACAAATGCACAAAAACATAATACCACTATGTGGTGTAGGGTATAAAAACCTGACACTGTAAACTCCGACCATTTTGTCCCGTGGAAAATCCCCAAAACGGCAACTCTGCTCAAGTGGCTAATATTGGGTTTTCTTTAGAAAGAAAAACAAAACGTAATAACTCTCTGCCCAAGTGCTTCTCTCTCTTTAGGGTTTTTATTTATTTTTTTTTCGTTTAAGTTCTACAACAGCACTTTGTTTTTATTGATGGAATGCCCTCAGTTCCGTTCGCTCCCCCTTTTCAAACTTTTCGCATTGATACTGAAGTATTGTTGTTGTTGTTTGAACTGTTATCACTGGCGCTATGATGTCGCCGTCAGCAACGCATACGCCGCCGTTGGCCTCTGCTCTAGACACAACAGCAGCAGCAAACAAACGATCGAAACGCTGAGACAGTGGGCGCAAATAGCCGTTATTCTAGTGTTGACGGTGACTTAGTTATGATAACCAACGAGGCAGCCAATAGGCCTACCATCCGATCGACGATCGACTAACCGATCAATCGTCGTTCACACGGCACACAAACAATTTGTCTTGTCAAAGAAATGTTTGTAAACATTTGTGCGGAGGCACACACACGCGCCAAGCTACTTTGCGTAGCATTTCGTTGCGTTGTCGGCGGATTTATGTTGCGCCGACGACTACTGTCTTAACGTGATGTGGTTCGTTGTACCAAATATGGTGCTGTAAACGACAGTTGTATGACAGCCCGTGTGCCCTACAACTCACCTGTCTGTGGGGTTAGGCGCCAGAGAGACTTTGCAACACCTACGTACATGTCATGCCGTGCCACATATTCCGTGGGTAATAAGGAAATCCATTTAGGGAAACTGGTCAGAAGAAACTTTTTCGAGGGGAGGGGATCATGGCAGAGGCAGGGCAATTGTAAAACAATTCTAATGTTGGTTGTCAATCAATAAAACGTTTCAAAAAGTGCCGACGAAACAATCTTCGTATAGCCCCTATATGACCGTAACAATATTCGGTATTGTTATCTTTTTAGAGACATTATGGACCGGAATTGTTTCAAATTTCGTGAATGGTACTACCGTGAAACGTGGATTTTTTAAGGAATATTTTTTCAAGGACCAAGAAACGTGGATTTCTTAAAGAATATTTTTTCAAGGACCAAGAAACGTGGATTTTTTAAAAAATATTTTTCAAGGACCAAGAAACGTGGATTTTTTAAAGAATATTTTTTCAAGGACCAACAAACGTGGATTTTTTAAAGAATATTTTTTCAAGGACCAAGAAACGTGGATTTTTTTAAGAATATTTTTTCAAGGACCAAGAAACTTGGATTTTTTAAATAATATTTTTTCAAGGACCAAGAAACGTGGTTTTTTAAAAAAAAATATTTTTTCAAGGACCAAGAAACGTGGATTTTTTAAAAAATATTTTTTCAAGGACCAAGAAACGTGGATTTTTTAAAGAATATTTTTTCAAGGACCAAGAAACGTGGATTTTTTAAAGAATAATTTTTCTAGGACCAAGAAACGTGGATTTTTTTAAAGAATATTTTTTCAAGGACCAAGAAACCTGGGTTTTTTAAAGAATATTTTTTCAAGGACCAAGAAACGTGGATTTTTTAAAGAATATTTTTTCAAGGACCAAGAAACGTGGATTTTTTAAAGAATATTTTTTCAAGGACCAAGAAACGTGGATTTCTTAAAAAATATCTTTTCAAGGACCAAGAAATGTCGGTTATTTAAAGAATATTTTTTCAAGGACCAAGAAACTTGGATTTTTTAAATAATATTTTTTCAAGGACCAAGAAACGTGGTTTTTTAAAAAAAAAATATTTTTTCAAGGACCAAGAAACGTGGATTTTTTAAAAAACATTTTTTCAAGGACCAAGAAACGTGGATTTTTTAAAGAATATTTTTTCAAGGACCAAGAAACGTGGATTTTTTAAAGAATAATTTTTCTAGGACCAAGAAACGTGGATTTTTTTAAAGAATATTTTTTCAAGGACCAAGAAACCTGGGTTTTTTAAAGAATATTTTTTCAAGGACCAAGAAACGTGGATTTTTTAAAGAATATTTTTTCAAGGACCAAGAAACGTGGATTTTTTAAAGAATATTTTTTCAAGGACCAAGAAACGTGGATTTCTTAAAAAATATCTTTTCAAGGACCAAGAAATGTCGGTTATTTAAAGAATATTTTTTCAAGGACCAAGAAACTTGGATTTTTTAAATAATATTTTTTCAAGGACCAAGAAACGTGGTTTTTTAAAAAAAAATATTTTTTCAAGGACCAAGAAACGTGGATTTTTTAAAGAATATTTTTTCAAGGACCAAGAAACGTGGATTTTTTAAAGAATATTTTTTCAAGGACCAAGAAACGTGGATTTCTTAAAAAATATCTTTTCAAGGACCAAGAAATGTCGGTTATTTAAAGAATATTTTTTCAAGGACCAAGAAACTTGGATTTTTTAAATAATATTTTTTCAAGGACCAAGAAACGTGGTTTTTTAAAAAAAATATTTTTTCAAGGACCAAGAAACGTGGATTTTTTAAAGAATATTTTTTCAAGGACCAAGAAACGTGGATTTTTTAAAGAATATTTTTTCAAGGACCAAGAAACTTGGATTTTTTAAAGAATATTTTTCAAGGACCATCTGACCAAGAAGCTTGGATTTTTTAAAGAATATTTTTTCAAGGACCATCTGACCAAGAAACGTGGATTTTTTAAAGAATATTTTTTCAAGGAACAAGAAACGTGGATTTTTTAAAGAATATTTTTTCAAGGAACAAGAAACGTGGATTTTTTAAAGACCTTTAAATTTTTTTAGCGGCCTAGGATCATCGAGGCGACAGATGTTCCGACCAAAAATTGAGGACAATTAGATTAGCTAATCGAAAGGCTGTACCTGATAGGACAAGACTGATCCAAGGGGGAAAATCAGTGAAAGACATTGGTTGAGGGTCATTATAATTTCAGACCAAGCGATTCTATGACCCATAGAGTTACTACAAGCAATTTGAGGTTATCAAATACGAGAATAAAATGTAAGTAGCCAAACGAAGGTCAAACCTAGCGATGGCTAACTGAAAAGCCGTCCGCCTGTAGCGCAACCACCTTATCTGTCTTCAAAGTGTCAACGTCAACACGAAATTTGATATTTACCATAAAACTGTCATTCATTCATACTCCGCTTTGATGGTTTTCGGTGTCTTCACACTCCACAGATTTCCACAGACAGAAGCAAATTAAAACTATTTTATACTACAATAGAGCTGCCAAATCTCAAGTCATCATTATTCCATCAGCAAAAATAGAAGAAACGGTAGAGAAAACACCTGCATTTCCTATACGACGATATGTGTTGCCGTCAACACAATTTCACACAACAATCCAGACCCACAAAGATCCGATGCAACTGATGCAACTTAACGACCCATATTATACACACACACACACATCACCGATATGTGTTACAGAAGTCGGCCATAAAAACTCCTCTTCATTTTATGAAAAATCTCAAGACTGCAGACACATAGCTTTTTGTTCTATAAACAAGCTCTACAATAAAACGCTGAAACTATTTATTGTCTTCAATTGGTTTGGCGAAGAGTTAAATACTGATTAAATCAAATGCCATTAATCATAGCTCACGAATGTGGCATAAAAATATCTGTCAACATTGCAACATATATTTCTGGCAAAGTTATGAGGCAAAAGCAAAATTGATTGACTGGTTGGTTGGTTGGTTGGCTGGCAGACTGACTGACTGATTGCTCGTCTGTCGCTCGTTGGTCGAAAGAAAACAATCATTATTCATGACAGGTCTTGAGGAGTGGCAGCGGGGAGGGTGGGAGTTAGGTCACATATTGAAGACTCTAAATGAAGTGTGTGTGTGCAACGGAATTGCAATCACTTCACACCTTTACAACGTGTTGGACAAAACGCGGGATAATAAAATCAGAAGCATTGGAATGGACAGCAATGCAAACAGGGGGAGATAATGGCAAATGGGACAGGGTACATATTATCTGGAGATAAGGAAATAGAGAAAGACATTTTTTTTGGAAGGTATAAATTACTTTCGAAGGACCCTCAAACATGAATTCTTTTCAAACCAACAGACCAGGAAACACAGATTTTTCAAAAAAAAAAAAAAAAAAATCAAGGACCAACGGACCAAAAATTTTGATTAAAAAAGGACCAACGGATTAAAAGACCTGGCGGCAAAAAAAAAATAGGGAAAATAAATCTAAAATTTACTGGTTATTTGGATTTCGTGCTTTTTCATTAAAATATTTACTGGGACCTTCCCCAATGACATTTTTTAAAAATCATTTTAAAGGTTAAAAAATATATTTTTAAGAATTTTGTGAAAGACCACTGCATCTCGTGGATTTTTAAAGAATATTTTAAGGACTACTAGAGCTCATGATTTTTTTTTAAATTTTTTTAAGGACTGCCCGATGTCGTGAAGTTTTAAGAATATTTTTTTTAAGGACTTAAAGTCTTACGAATTATTATATTTTCTCAAAGGACCAAGAAACGTGGATTTTAAAAGATTATTTTTTGAACTCCTCAAGAGCTCATGAAATTTTGAAATAATATTTCTTAGAACCACCAAAACAGTTTAATTTTTAAGGATTATTTTTTCTTAAGCCAAAACGGATAGGAATTTTTAAAAGAATATTTTTTCTAGGACCAAATTTGAAGTGGATTTTTAGAGAATATTTCTTCCAGGATTAAAAGAATCCCAAATTTTTAACGAGTATTTTTTCTAGGAGCAAAATGATCGTGGACTTTTTAAAGAATATTTTTCTAGGACCAAAAAGCTTGTAGATTTAAAAGGATATTTTTTCCAGGACAAACAGGATTGTGAGTTTCGTATAATTTCTAAAAACCAAACGTATATTTTTAGAAAAATTTTGCTGAAGCCAAAGTGCTCATGGATTTTTAAAGAATAGTTTTTCAAGGACCAAAGGATCAAGAAACGAGGATTAGTTAAAGAATATCTTTTCAAGGACCAAGAAACGTGGATTTTTTAAAGAATATCTTTTCAAGGACCAAAGAATCAAGAAACGTGGAGTTTTTAAAGAATATTTTTTCAAGGACCAAAGGACTAAGAAACGTGGATTTTTTAAAGAATATTTTTTCAAGGACCAAAGGACTAAGAAACGTGGATTTTTTAAAGAATATGTATTCAAGGGCCAAAAGATTGAGAAACGTGGATTTTTTAAAGAATATTTTTTCAAGGACCAACAGGCCAAGAAACGTAGATTTTTAAAGAATTTTTTTTCAAGGACCAAAGGACTAAGAAACGTAGATTTTTTAAAGAATATTTTTTCAAGGACAAACAGGCTAAAGGACGACGATTTTTAAAGAATAACTTTTCAAGGACCAACGGATCAAGAAAAGTGGATTATTTAAAGAATATCTTTTCAAGGACCAAAGGATCAAAAAACGTGGAGTTTTTATAGAACATATTTTCAAGGACCAAAAAAAAAAAAAACAAGAAATATCTAAGAATATCTTTCAATGACCAAATGATGAAGAAATGTGAATTTTTTAAAAAATATTTTTTCAAGAATATTTTTTTGTTAGAATATCTTTTCAATGACCAAAGGATCAAGAAACGTGAATTTTTTAATGAATATTTTTTCAAGGACCAAGGACTAAAAAACCTGGATTTTTTAAGAATATTTTTTCAGGGACCAAAGGACTAAGAAACGTAGATTTTTTAAAGAATATTTTTTCAAGGACAAACAGGCCAAAGGACGACAATTTTTAAAGAATATCTTTTCAAGGACCACCTGACCAAGAAACGTGGATTTTTTAAGAATATTTTTTCAAGGACCAACACACGTGTATTTTTAAAGAATATTTTTCAAGGACCAACGGATCAAGAAACGTGGATTTTGTAAAGAATTTCTTTTCAAGGACCAAAGGATCAAGAAACGTGGACTTTTTAAAGAATTTATTTTGAAAGACCAAAGGTTCAAGAAACGTGGATTTTTTAAAGAATATTTTTTCAAAGACCATCTGACCAAGAAACGTAGATTTTTTAAAGAATATTTTTTTCAAGGACCACGAAACGTGGATTTTTTAAAGAATATCTTTTCAAGGATCAGGAAACATGGATTTTTTAAAGAATATTTTTTCAAGGACCAAAGAATAAAGAAACGTGGGTTTTTAAAGAATATATTTTCAAGGACCAAAGTATTAAGAGACGTGGATTTTTTAAAGAATATCTTTTCAAGGATCAAAGGATCAAGAAACGTAGATTTTTAAAAAATATCTTTTCAAGGATCAAAGGATCAAGAAACGTGGATTTTTTAATAAATATCTTTTCAAGGATCAAAGGATCAAGAAACATAGATTTTTAAAAAAATATCTTTTCAAGGACCAAAGGATCAAGAAACGTGGATTTTTTAAAGAATATCTTTTCAAGGATCAAAGGATCAAGAAACGTAGATTTTTAAAAAATATCTTTTCAAGGATCAAAGGATCAAGAAACGTGGATTTTTTAATAAATATCTTTTCAAGGATCAAAGGATCAAGAACCGTAGATTTTTAAAAAATATCTTTTCAAGGATCAAAGGATCAAGAAACGTGGATTTTTTAATAAATATCTTTTCAAGGATCAAAGGATCAAGAAACATAGATTTTTAAAAAAATATCTTTCAAGGACCAAAGGATCAGAAACGTGGATTTTTTAAGAATATTTCTTCAAGGAAAGCCCCCATATAATAATACCTCCTAATGTTCGGTATTTCGAAGGTTTTTGCCACAATTTCCAATTAAATCGGCTGAGACATGATATTTGGGGTTCTCGGTAGGTCTTTTCTCTCTTTGCAAAAAATGTTCGATTAAGGTTTATTAATTGGTATAGTCCCCATATAACGGTACCTTCCGATCTGCGTTATTTTCAAGTTTTCTGTCGCAATTTCCAACCTTGACATTCGAGGTTCTTGAAAGGTATCTTCTTTCCTTGCGAAAAATGTTTGATTAAGGTTCGCCATTGTATATCCCCCATAGATTCTGCCACAATTGCCAACCAAACTAGATAAAACTTGGCTTTGGGGGTTCTTGGTAGGTCTTTTCTTTACTTTCAAAAAATGTTCGATTGAGGTCCACTAATTGGTATAGCCCCTATATAAGGGTATCTCCCGATTTTCGGTGTTTTCAAGGTGTCTGCCACAATTTTCAACCAAAATAAACGATAATATGAGTTTCGGAATTTGGGTTTTTGCTTTCACTTGTCTAAATGTCACCTAAGACCAGAAGTGCCTTCGATGGGCGAAATGTATTTTTAAGTTTTTTTCTATTCTCAAGGCCATTCCATAGTCCAAAGCCCTTTTGGGGACATTCGTTTTCACTGCTATGCGAATATCTCTTTTGTTGGCCTTTTAAAAAACGCCTTTTGCAAGATCGCCATAACGAGATAACGAACCGAAAAAAAATAATTAACTTTAATGGCAAATATAATTTATCCACAAGAGTCCCACGAAAAAAAAAATAACGCTGTTCCACATACGAACACCCATGCAGATCATGATACGAAATTATTTAAACAATTATTATCTGGTCACATTTGTTTTTAATTTTTTTTCTTTTTTGCTGTTTGCCCATTCCCAAAGGCCGTGGCCCGGGTAAACGCCTAGCATTTTTCATTCAAGTCTCTATTTGAAAAAATTTTGTGTTGATTTCCAAACGAGGTTGGACCAAATTTCATAAAAACCAAACACTCACACACACACAAACACACATACATTAAGAATGGTTCTCCATTCACTTTTTTTGTCTGTGGTCGTTTCCATAATTTCTGCTTATTGTCGCTTAATTCGAAATTATAATTATTGCGATTTAAGCACCATGGAATAGAGATTCGGAAGAACCACAACAACAGCAGCAACAACAACGATAATTGAGATTTGAATTAAAAAGCCATTTTTTTGTTTTTTTACCCTTGAAGCGATTTCCATGTGGATGGCCGGATGGATGCTGTTTTCTTTTGGACGTACTCTCCAGCATTCAGTGGTGGGGCGAGGGGAGGTAGCCTACATCTCTGCAGTGAGAGCCTGCGGTTTTCTATTGATTTGATTTTTGGTTTCAGTTGCTGTTCTTCTTGTTGTTGTTGCTGATAATTCTATTCGCTTCTTTTGTAATTTAGATCATCTACTTATTTGTCATTAGGTTTCTTTGATAGCTGATACAACAAATGAAATCAAATATTTGTGGCTCGGTTTTGAAGTTTTTGGGGGAAAAGGGGTGGGGTGGTGTGGGGTTTTACAAAGGGGAAATACTCTATTGATTTTCATATACAAACCATTTTCGAGATAGGTATACTTCTATCCGACCGTCTGCCTTTGTGGCCTAGCTGCTGCCTTTGTCTTTACCCCATTGACGAATATCAATTCTAATTTGTTCTCAATTTCAAAATAATTTGAGTGTTCTGTTTGCCGTTGAACTGCAGCTAAGTACGTGATGGCTGTATGGATTTCATTTCAGCTCTTCGATCGATCGATCGAAATACACCAGAAACCTTAAAAGTAATTGAAAATAAATAGAATGTGTACGTTTTTTTGCTGATAATTAGGTATTGGATGGATTTCCAGTTTTTTTTTTTTTCAATAAGGAGGTGAGGTGAGGCAAAGGGAATGAAGAGATGCAAATGTTAAAATAAGCAGAAAGAATTCTAAGAAGGCTATAATAATAATAATAACAATAATAATAATAATAATAATAATAATAATAATAATATAATAATAATAATATAATAATAATAATAATAATAATAATAATAATAATAATAATAATAATAATAATAATATAATAATAATAATAATAATATAATAATAATAATAATAATAATAATAATAATAATAATAATAATGATTAATATAATAATAATAATAATAATAATAATAATAATAATAATAATAATAATAATAATAATAATAATAATAATAATAATAATAATAATAATAATAATAATAATATAATAATAATAATAATAGCAATAATAATAATAATAATAATAATAATAATAATAATAATAATAATAATAATAATAATAATAATAACAATAATAACGTTTTAGTATCCATTACGAACTTCAAATACCAAATTTGAAGCAATTCCGCTTAAATCAATAAAATTCCCAATATCGGAAGGTTCCGTTATATGGGTCTATCCGAAGACGTGGACCAGACAATTTTCCGTCATAAGCTGTAGTATCCATTACGAACTTCAAATACCAAATATTAAACAATTCCGGTGAATAATGTCGCTAAAATCATCAAAATACCGAATATCGCGAGGTAGTAGAGGCGTAGACCTGCACAGACAATTTTCTGTCATAGGCTGCAGTATCCATTACGATCTTCACAGATCAAATTTGAAACAATTCCGGTGAATAATGTCGCTAAACTCATCAAAAATTGAATATTGGGAGGTACACTAATATGGGGGCTACACGACGACGTGGACCTGCACTGAAAATTTTCTGCCTTAAGCTGTAGTATTCATTACGAACTTCAAACACCAAATTTGAAACAATTCCGGTGAATAATGTCACTAAAATCGACAAAATACCGAATACAGGGAGGTACCGTTATATGGGGGCTATACGAAGGCGTGGACCTACATGGCTCATTTTCAATACCAAAAGTCCTGCAGAAATAATAAAATTTGAGTATAATTTTATCAATCTACTTCATTTCGTTCAGAAGCTAGAGTGATTTCCACAGACGGACGGGTGGATAGACGAACTGGCATCGCTAAATCGACATGGAATTTGATGCTGATCAAAAATATATATACTTTGTGGGGTCTAAAATGTATATTTCGAGGTTTTACAAACGGAATGATAAATTTAATATACCCTCCATACTATGGTGGAGGGTATAACAAAAATATTTGTATGCATGAAATTTCAAGAGAACCGGATGCTTATATTGCTTTCTTTGAGCTTTTTGGTTTTCAATCAATATCTCAATATCTTGAACCCTATGTGAGAGAGGTACCAGAAGAAATGGTACGATCTCTACCATATTTTCAATAGATATTGCGTTGATGAAAATATTGAGATGTAGTAAGTCTGAATGACATCGGATGTTAATTTCGCGTTTTATGACCTTCTCGGATATTCAAAATTTTGAAAATTTAAAAACATTGACATTTGCCAAGTCTGAATGGAATCGGCTGTTAATTTCTTATTTTATGGGCTTCATGTATATTCAAAATTTTGACCCTTTGTGGGGGAGGTACCAGAAGAAATGGTCCGATCTCTACCATCTTTTCAACAGATTTGCGTAGATGAAAATATTGAGATATGCCAAATCTGAATGGAATCGGATATTAATTTAGCTTTTTATGAGCTTTATGGATAGTCAAAATGTTGACCCTTTTGTGGGGAAGTTACCAGAAGGGGTGGACCGATGTATACCGTCTTCACACCAGACCTTGGGTTAGTAAAACTATTGTGATGTGAGCAACTTGAAGAAAAACGGATGCTTATTTCAGATTTTAGGATCGTCTTGGTTATTAACAATTTTGACCCTCTGTGGGGGAGGTACCAGAAGGAGTGGACCGATATATTTCATCTTAACACCAGATCTTGAGTTTATAAAAATATGGGGATATGTGAAATGTTAAGACAATCGGATTTTTACATCAAATTTTATAAGAGTTGAAATTATTCAAAATTTAGATCCTTTGTGGGGGAGGTACTTTATGGAGTGGGCCGAGTGACCCAGCACTGTCACAAATATTATTATTTTTGAAAATTTCCACATTTTTGGGGTAGGTACCAGAAGCATATTGCCATATCCGAACTCGATCTAAGTTTGACAACAAAATTACGATGTACCAAGTTTGGACCGAATCCCTTCGAGAGTTATTGTGCCCACCGGCCAGCCAGACAGACGGACGAAAACCGCTATATCGACTCCAAATGTCTGAAATGGACATTTGGCTGAGTCCTAGTTATATGGCTGAGGGTATAACTAGGACTGACTGAGCTTGTGTATTATTAAAGGATATTATTTAAGGATCACATACCTCAGGGACTTTAAGAAGTCTTCTCTCTATAAAAGACTTCTAAACAGATATTTTAGCTCTATCTCTCTCTCTCTCTATAGTTCTTAAACATTTCCACACATCTATATAATGTATACACATATGCGTGTGTACGTGTGTGTGTATGAATTGTATTTCGATTTACATTTGTGGCTGCTGTCATACGTCGCTGCCATATTTATTGTCTCTAGCCAATTTAGATAAACAATTAATGTTTAACTATTTCGAAAACAAATAGACGTGGTAGGCAAACAGAATAAGCATAAATAAATTGCGATTTTCTGTTATTCTCATTTATTGTTGATTCTAGTAGCTTTTTAAGTGTGTCCCCGCACAGAGATAAAGAGGAATACTTAAGCTTATGTTGTGTGTGAGATATACTTAGGTCCGTCGACGCAGGTCGATGCACAGTGGTTGCAACATTTTATATATATCTGAACCGATTTTAACTAAAATTTTAAGTACTTGCTCCTAGGCTGAATTCCGTCGGAAGTGCCGAATGTTACTCTGCGGTATTTTGTCCCATTCCCGGCGAAGCGCTTGCTTGAGGTGACCGACACTTCGGTATTTTTTAGTACCAACTTTGCTTTCAAAATACTCCTGACACAATAGTCCAACGGATTGGCATCCGGAGATTTTGGTGGTCATATTTCAGAAGATTTTGAGACGTGGGTTTTTTTTTTAAACATTTCAGAAAATTTACGGACGTGGATTTTTTTTTAATATTTCAGAAAATTTATAGACGTGTTTTTTTTTTAAATGTTTCAGAAAATTTAGAGACGTGAATTTTTTTAAAAATATTTCAAAAAATTTAGAGACGTAGATTTTTTAAAAATATTTCAGAAAATTTAGAGACGTGGGTTTTTTTACAAAGATTTCAGAAAATTTAGAGAAGTGGATTTTTTTAAAATTTTGCAGAAAATTTAGAGACGTGGATTTTTTAAAAATATTACAGAAAATTTAGGAACGTTGATTTTTTTTTCAAATATTTCAGAAAATTTAGAGACGTGGATTTTTTAAAAATATTTCAGAAAATTTAGAGACGTGCATTTTTTAAAAATATTTCAGAAAATTTAGAGACGTGGATTTTATTGAAAATATTTCAGAAAATTTAGAGACATGGATTTTTTAAAAATATTTCACAAAATTTAGAGACGTGGATTTTTTAAAAATATTTCAGAAAAATTTGAGACGTGGATTTTTTTTAAAAATATTTCAGAAAATTTAGAGACTTGGATTTTTTAAAAAAATATTTCAGAAAATTTAGAGAGGTGGATTTTTTTAAAAATATTTCAGAAAATTAAGAGGGGTGGATTTTTTAAAAATACTTCAGAAAATTTAAAGACGTGGATTTTTTAAAAATATTTCAGAAAATATTCTGGAAAATTCAGAGACATGGATTTTTTAAAAATGTTTCAGAAAATTTAGATACGAGGATTTTTTAGAAATATTTCAGAAAATTCAAAGACATGGAGTTTTTAAAAATATATCAGAAAATTTAATGACGTGGATTTTTTAAAAATGTTTCAGAAAATTTAGAGACGTGGATTTTTTAACAATATTTTGGAAAATATTTCAGAAAATTCAGAGATATGGATTTGTTTAAAAATATTTCGGAAAATATTTCAAAAAATTTAGAGACGTGGATTTTTTAAAAATATTTCATAAAATTTAGAGACGTGGATGTTTTACAAATATTTCACAAAATTTAGAGACGTGGATTTTTTAAAAATATTTCAGAAAATTTCGAGACGTGGATTTTTTAAAAATATTTCAGAAAATTAAGAGACGTGGATTTTTTTAAAATATTTCAGAAAATTTAGAGACGTGGATTTTTTAAAAATATTCAAGAAAATTCAGAGACATGGATTTTTTAAAAATATTTCAGAAAATTTCGAGACGTGGATTTTTTAAAAATATTTCAGAAAATTTAGAGACATGGATTTTTTAAAAATATTTCAGAAAATTCAGAGACATGGATTTTTTTAAAAATATTTCAGAAAATTTAGAGACGTGGATTTTTTAAAAATATTTCAGAAAATTTAGAGACGTGGATTTTTAAAAATATTTCAGAAAATTTAGAGACGTGGATTTTTTAAAAATATTTCAGAAAATTTAGAGACGTGGATTTTTAAAAATATTTCAGAATATTTAGAGACATGGAATTTTAAAAATGCTTCTGAAAATTTAGAGACGTGGAATTTTTAAAAATGCTTCTGAAAATTTAGAGACGTGGAATTTTTAAAAATGCTTCTGAAAATTTAGAGACGTGGATTTTTAAAAGAAAAGATTTCAGAAAATTTAGAGACGTGGATTTTTAAAAATATTTCAGAAAATTCAGAGACGTGGATTTTTTTAAAAAAGATTTCAGAAAATTTAGAGACGTGGATTTTTTAAAAATATTTCAGAAAATTTAAAGACGTGGATTTTTTTTAAAATATTTCAGAAACTTTAGAGACGTGGACTTTTTAAAAATATTTCAGAAAATTCAGAGACATGGATTTTTTTAAAAAATATTTCAGAAAATTCAGAGACATGGATTTTTTAAAAATATTTCAGAAAATTTAGAGACGTGGATTTTATTGAAAATACTTCAGAAAATTTAGAGACTTGGATTTTTTAAAAATATTTCAGATAATTTAGAGACTTGGATTTTTTAAAAATATTTCAGAAAATTCAGAGACATGGATTTTTTTAAAAATATTTCAGAAAATTTAATGACGTGGATTTTTTAAAAATATTTAAGAAAATTTAAAGGCGTAGATTTTTTAAAAATATTTAAGAAAATTTAAAGGCGTGGATTTTTTAAAAGTATTTCAGAAAATTTAGAGACGTGGATTTTAAAAAAATATTTCAGAAAATTTAGAGACGTGGATTTTTAAAAATATTTCAGAATATTTAGAGACATGGAATTTTTAAAAATGCTTCTGAAAATTTAGAGACGTGGAATTTTTAAAAATGCTTCTGAAAATTTAGAGACGTGGAATTTTTAAAAATGCTTCTGAAAATTTAGAGACGTGGATTTTTAAAAGAAAAGATTTCAGAAAATTTAGAGACGTGGATTTTTTAAAAATATTTCAGAAAATTCAGAGACGTGGATTTTTTAAAAAAAGATTTCAGAAAATTTAGAGACGTGGATTTTTTAAAAATATTTCAGAAAATTTAAAGACGTGGATTTTTAAAAGAAAAGATTTCAGAAACTTTAGAGACGTGGACTTTTTAAAAATATTTCAGAAAATTCAGAGACATGGATTTTTTTAAAAAATATTTCAGAAAATTCAGAGACATGGATTTTTTAAAAATATTTCAGAAAATTTAGAGACGTGGATTTTATTGAAAATACTTCAGAAAATTTAGAGACTTGGATTTTTTAAAAATATTTCAGATAATTTAGAGACTTGGATTTTTTAAAAATATTTCAGAAAATTCAGAGACATGGATTTTTTTAAAAATATTTCAGAAAATTTAATGACGTGGATTTTTTAAAAATATTTAAGAAAATTTAAAGGCGTAGATTTTTTAAAAATATTTAAGAAAATTTAAAGGCGTGGATTTTTTAAAAGTATTTCAGAAAATTTAGAGACGTGGATTTTAAAAAAATATTTCAGAAACTTTAGAGACGTGGACTTTTTAAAAATATTTCAGAAAATTCAGAGACATGGATTTTTTAAAAATATTTCAGAAAATTTAGAGACGTGGATTTTATTGAAAATACTTCAGAAAATTTAGAGACGTGGATTTTTTAGAAATATTTCAGAAAATTTAGAGACGTGGATTTTTTAAAAATATTTCAGAACATTTAGAGACGTGGATTTTTTATAAATATTTCAGAACATTTAGAGACGTAGATTTTTTAAAAATATTTCAGTAAATTTAGAGACGTGGATTTTTTAAAAATATTTCAGAGCATTTAGAGACGTGGATTTTTATAAATATTTTAGAACATTTAGAGACGTAGATTTTTTAAAAATATTTCAGAAAATTTAGAGACGTGGATTTTTTATAAATATTTCAGAACATTTAGAGACGTAGATTTTTTAAAAATATTTCAGTAAATTTAGAGACGTGGATTTTTTAAAAATATTTCAGAGCATTTAGAGACGTGGATTTTTAAAAATATTTCAGAAAATTTAGAAACGTGGATTTTTTAAAAATATTTCAGAAAATTTAGAAACGTGGATTTTTTAAAAATATTTCAGAAAATTTAGAGACGTGGATTTTTCTTAAAATATTTCAAAAAATTTAGAGACCTAGTTGTTGTTGTTTTTATAAAAACAACAATAAGTGGGATTTTGCCTGACGATTTTGCAACAACGACCTGGATTTTTTAAAAATATTTCAGAAAATTTAGAGACGTGGGTTTTTTTTTAATTATTTCAGAAAATTTAGAGACGTGGATTTTTTAAAAATATTTCAGAAAATTTAGAGACGTGGATTTTTTTGAAAATATTTCAGAAAATTTGGAGACGTGGATTTTTTAAAATTATTTCGGAAAATTTAGTAACGTGGATTTTTTTTTTTGAAAATATTTCAGAAAATTTAGAAACACGTTTTTTTTGAAAATATTTCAGAAAATTCAGAGACGTGGATTTTTTAAAGATATTTCAGAAAATTTAGAGATGTGGATTTTTTAAAAATATTTCTGAAAATTTAAAGGCGTGGATTTTGTAAAAATATTACAGAAAATTTAGAGACGTGGATTTTTTAAAAAATATTTCAGAAAATTTAGAGCCGAGGTTTTTTTTAAGGTTTTTCAGAAAATTTAGGGACGTGGATTCTTTAAAAAATATTTCAGAAAATTTCGAGAGGTGGATTTTTTAAAAATATTTCAGAAAATTTAGAGACGTGGATTTTTTAAAAATATTTCAGAAAATTTAGAGACGTGGATTTTTTAAAAATATTTTAGGAAATTTAGAGACGTGGATTTTTTAAAAATATTTCTGAAAATTTAGAGACGTGGATTTTTTTTAAATATTTCTGAAAATTTAGAGATGCGGATTTCTTAAAAATATTTCAGAAAATTTAGAGACGTGGATTTTTTAAAAATATTTCAGAAAATTTAGGGACATAGATTTTTTAAAAATATTTCAGAAAATTTGGATACATTAGAGGTTATTCTAGGTTTTGCAGGAGTGGATTTTCCAAAAATATTTCAGAAAATTTAGGGACATAGATTTTTTAAAAATATTTCAGAAAATTTGGAGACATTAGAGGTTATTCTAGGTTTTACAGGAGTGGATTTTCCAAAAATATTCCAGAAGCTTTATAGGAATAAAAATGTAAAAATATATCAGAGGCCATGGAGTCCTTTCCAGGAGTGGATTGTTTTTAAAAAGTATTTCAGAGCCTTTTTAGGCGTGCATATTTTCCTTCAATGCCCCCACTGTGCAGAGCCTGATACTTGTTTTGTCTGGGAAATACCTTAGGCAGATAAGTGAAAAAAAGATACGACCAAAATATTACCTCTGCCGCTGCCAAGGTGTCCGCTGCGCTGGAATGTGGGTTGTGTTGACATTGTATATTTTTACGTCTTTGTTTTTGGGCAAAGCTTGCGATAAACATTGCCAAATGTTAAAGAGAAATTAATTGAATTGTAAAACACAGAAAATCAATGTCTTATCAAATCAACCGGGGTAGAGAGGGAAATTACCAAAACTAAGTGGTATGTAAAGGTATTTCCAAAACTGATTACAAATTGTTATGGGTTTGGCTGATATTACCCAAAAAAAAAAAAAAAACAGAAAGAATGCTTATCACCAAGCCAAAGATATAAAACTCAACTGGCGACCCTGAACTTGTGGTGCGAGCGAACAAAGTCATTGACGGGGCCAAAAAAAAAAAAAAAAACATGGTTTCGACGTGCCGCGGAAGTCTACTGGATGTTAAGTCACTTGCAGGGGAATAATTTATATTTACAGCCAAACGTTGTCGTTTACATGGATCGAATGTAAGTTGTTCCGTTCCGTTCCGTTTGAGTAAAACTGTCAATCAGCAGGTGATGACAATGTCAGCTGAGATGCAATCTGCACAATGAATGACAGCCAACTATGTGGGAGATTTATGCAAAAGGTAACAGCAGGAAGCTTTGTAATGTCTTAAAATAGCAGTTACTTTACATCGATGAATATGAATTTTTATACCCTACACCACAAGGTTGTAAGGGTATTATGTATTTGTGCATTTCTTTGTAACATGAAGATGGAAGAGAGATTTATGCATGTCAGTCCGGCCGTCTGTCCTAGTATTTTTGTGAACAAAATGCAGTTCGCATTTACTATCCGATTGAGATGAAATTTTCCAAACAATTTTTGTTTGGCCCAAGGTAGATCCCTACTGAAATTCGTGAGAATCGGTTCAATTTTTGATCTGGCTCCCATATATATCTTCAACCGATTTCGGGTTATTTCAGCCTAGAATCAAGGACATCAAAATTGATAAAAATCAGTTTAGATACTGGCATAGCTCTCATATATAAGTTTCATTCGATTCGATGTTTAAATCCCTCACTTTCGTAATATGCACTCAACAACAATGGTATTCGGTACCAGATATCTAACAGAGCTCAGAAACATTTTTGTCAAATTATATCGAGATTCAGATTTGGATATAGATATTCAGGGTGAGATGGAAAAAACTGCAACTACAACTTCAGACTGCTGTCATTTCCAAGCCCCATGTCCGACAGCTGTTAAAATTTTTCCAGTGACAGCTCATTATATTGTTTACAAGCGGACAAAAGCATTTTGGTGAGAATTTTCCGTAAAAAGTTATTCGTGCTAGAATTCAAGCGTGATAGTGCGATTTCTTTATATTTGGCCGGAGAACCACAATTGGCTATCGTTAGAGCACTCCAGCATTTAAATGTGAATAAATCTTTTGTGTATCGTACCATCGCTCGTTACCGTGATGCTGGTAGCTTAGCCCGACGTCAAGGAAGTGGACGGAAGAAAACAGCAACATCAGCAGAAATGGTTCGAAAAGTAAAGACAGCGACTTGATCGAAACCCGCGTCGCAGAGGCCGAAAAATGGCTCGTGTGCTGAACATATAGCAAAATTCCATTCGGCAAATATTGAAAAATGAGCTCGGGGTAAAGTCTTTGAAATTCCAAAAATTGCAAGAACTTACACCGCAACAGAAAGAAAATAGACTCAAAAGAGTTGCTTCGCTTGGCCGAATGTGGTGAACTGCGAATTTGGGTTTCTCCGATCTCCGATGAGAACACATTCGTTGTCCAGCAGTTTGTAAACAAATAAAGTGATCGTGTTTACTTGCCAAAGAGGTCAGCTGAAAATGTGCACCTTCGGTTGGCCACCTAATCTCAAGCGCCGGCCATGGTGATGGTGTGGGCTGCCATAACAGCCTATGGTCGCTCTCCGTTCGTATTAATCATCCGTGGCATCAGAATAAATGCCGAATATTATCGCAAAAATATTCTGGAGGGTGTATTAAAGCCTTGGGCCCGCAAATATTTTGGTCGCAGACCTTGGATATTCCAACAGGACTCAGCACCATCGCACGCACTCAGCACGCGCCATTCAAGAATGTTTACAACATGAAGTTCCTCATTTTCAGCGCACAATGGTCACCAAAATCTCCGGATACGATTCCGATGGACTATTGTGTCTGGAGTATTTTGGAAAGCAAGGTTGGCACTAAAAAATACCAAAGTGTCGATCACCTCAAGCAAGCGCTTCGACGGGCCTGGAATGGACCAAAATACCGCTGAGCATCATTCGGGCAGCGTGTTACGGTTTCATTGGCCGTTTGAAGGGCATAATTCGTGCCAAAGGTTACCAATTCGAACAGATATAAACTTATTCTAAAATTTGATGCTCTTTCCGAAATTTTTTGTTTTCATTCAAAAAAAAAAAAAAAAAAAAAAAACAAGTAAAAATACTGCAAGTTCGGCAGGGCCCAACTTTGTATACCCTCCACCATTTGGCACAAATTTGGCAATTTCTAAAAAAATAAAATCTTGTTAAAATATTAAAAATACCGAATGTAGCCCTATATACGACGACGTGGACCTGCATAGGCAACTTTTGTCATAAGCTATTACAATATTCAAATGCGAAACTTGAAAAAAAAACCTGTATATAATGTAGCTAAAATCGTGAAAATACCAAATATAGGGAGGTACCATAGGGGTAATAAAACGTGGACCTGCACAGACAATTTTCTGTCATAGTCTGTAGTATTTATTACGAACTTCAAATTTGAAATAGTTCCGGTAAATAATGTCTCTAAAATCATCAAAATACCCAAAATCGGCAGAAACCGTTATATGGGTGCTATACGAACGCGTGGACCTACAGGGCTCATTTTCTGTCTTAGGCTGTAGTATCTATTGCGAACTTCAAAAAACCAACTTTGAAACAATTCCGGTAAGTAATGTCGCTAAAATAATCAAAATACCGTTTATCGGGAGGTACCGTTATATGGGGGCTATAGAAAGACGTGGACCTACCATTTTCAATACCAAAAGTCCTGCAGAAATAGTACACATTTGTGTAAATTTTCAACTTACTTCATTTCGTTCGGAAGCTAGAGTGATTTCCAAAGACGGACAGACAGATAGACGGACGGACATCGCTAAATCGACATAGAATTTTATGCTGATCAAGAATATAAGCACTTTGTGGGGTCTAAAAGGTATATTTCGATGTGTTACAAACGGAATGACAAACTTAATATACCCTCCATACTATGGTGGAGGGTATAAAAATAAAATGTAAAAACTATTGGCGTTTGACTTTGTTGTTGTTTTTCTATCTCACCCTGTATCTCCAAAATATATCTTCGACCGATTTCAGGTTTATTGTTCGCCAAATGGCCAATATCAGTTCAAATGACCTGAAATTTGTCACATCCGACCGAATTTAGTCTAGAAGCAAGTACATCAAATTTAGAGAAAATGGCTTCAGATATAGCTATAGCTCCCATATTTATGTTTCATCCTATTTTGTTGTTAAAGTCCCGTAATATGCACTCCACAACAATGATATGGAAAATACCTCTGTCGAATTTTATCGAGATCGGTTCAGATTTCTATATAGCTTCGATATACATCTTCAAATTCAAATTTGTGTTTGTGTTGATCCCATAAAAAACCAGTAAAGAAAGTCTTAAAGTCGGGCGGGGCCGACTTTTTTGATATCCTACACCACTTTGCTAATTTAGTAGAGCTCCGCATAACAATTAAAAGTTATTATGGGAGAATTCAATCATACACGCTGTGATTATAATTATAATTTAAAATTCAAAGGACTAAATATGCCGAAGCATTTGTATCTTTTAAATTCGGATTTGTATTGCCCATTTGGTGCAAAATTAATTTGAAATCATATAAACATATATATGGGAGCTATATCCAAATCGGAACCGAACTCGATAAAATTTGGCAAATATATTTCTGAGCTGTTGATCCAATATTTCCCTGAATGTCGTTGTTACGGAGTGCATATTACGGCTGTGGGTAACAAATATAACAAATCGGATGAACAATATATTTAGGAGCTATAGCTATATCTGAACCGATCTTCACCAAATTTGACATACTAGCTTCTAGACTCAATTCGGTCGTAAGTGCCAAATTTCATCCAATTTGGACAAATATTAGACGTTTGGTGCACAATCTAAGGTAAATCGGACGAAGTTATATATGGGAGCTATATCCAAATCTGAACCGATCTCGATAGAATTTAGCAAATGTATTTCTGAGCTGTATTTCATATATTTCCCCAAATATTGTTGTCACAGAGTGCATATTACGGCTTCGGAGGACAAAAATAATAAATCGGATGAACAATATATATGGGAGCTATAGCTACGTCTGAACCGATTTCGATCAAATTTGGCATACTTATTTTCAGGTCCAATCTGATCATGCGTGCAAAATTCCATACTATTCGGACTGATATTACACCTTTGGTGCACAATCAAAGGCAAATCGGACGAAGATATATATGGGAGCTATATCTAAATTTTGACCGATTATCTCCAATTTCAATAGGGTTCGTCCTTGGGCCAAACAAGTGATTTGTGCAAAATTTCATCTGGATAGGGCAATAAATGCGAACTGTACTATGTTTACAAAAATACATGGATAGACGGACGGACGGACGGACATGCATAAATCGACTCAGAATGTGATTCTATGCAGATCGTCAAAAGGAACTATGGGTCTATATCGTTTCCTTTTGCCTGTTACAAACAAATGCACAAGAACATAACACCCTGACCACCTTGGGGTGTAGGGTATAAAAAACTCCATAAAAACTTCGAATTGAATTCCAAAATCTCCTCACTTTAAAGTTCGATTGATATGGCAACTACCATGGCCATAATGCAACAACTTGACAAGTCAATAAACTTTCCCGTTATTTCTTTGACATTTCAATTGCTAACCAAATACAATAAGCCAGGCAATTTGTTGTGCCTCATAAAAAGGCAGCTATGCAGCAACGAAAAAAATCACAACAATGGCCTCTGGCAGGTGTTGAAATAACATCAATAAAGGTGTCTGTGTGTTTGTGTTCCATCGATTTTCCCTGGCAAAAGAAAGTTAACATTTTAACAGAAAAACCACACAAATAGACATAATGAGGAACAATGAAAAGTTACTTTGTTGTTGAGGAAAATTTTGGACAGCCAGGCTTTAAACATTGCAAAACTTCACTAATAGCTCCACTGGTAAATCGCCATAATCGATGTCGTGCATACAAATGCTTAATTTTCCACTTATCGAAATTTACTTTATTTCCACTCTCGTTGATGTTGTTGTTGTTGTTGCATTGCCAAAATAATGTTAATTAAAATACTTTCATGTGAATAGTTGCGGCTAACAAATCAATTTGCCGCACTAATCTCCATTTGTGTCGGCATGGCCCCAGAAATTGTAATTTCAAAAAGGCAACAGGCTATGAAAAATTACATTGTTCCGCTTATCGTTTCAAAGAAATATTTTCCCAGGCGGAAAAGAAATTTTCAACCCAGAAAGGAAGATGCGGAAGAGGGGGAAAGTATTTGCATGACTTCATCGAATTCAGTCCAAAAAGAAAATAAATTTTGAGTTTGGGTCTTAAAAAAAACTAATTTCAATTTCTGAAATCGATGTAAAAATATTTTTGGAAAAATTAATAAAAATACCGAATATAGGGAGGTACTATTATATGGTGGCTATACCAAAACAATGACCTGCACAGACAATTTTCTGTCTTAGGCTGTAGTATGCATTACGAACTTCAAATACCATTTTTGAAACAATTTCGGGGAATAATGTCGCCAAAATCATCAAAATACCGAATATAGGGAGGTACTATTATATTGGGGCTATACGAAGACGTAGACTTGTACAAACATTTTTCTGTCTTAGGATGTAGTATCCACTACGAACTTCAAATACCAAATTTTAAACAAATCCGGTAACTAATGTAGCCTAAGTCATAAAAATACCGAATATCGGAAGGTACCTTCATTAAGGGGCTATACGAAAACGTGGATCTCCGTGGGCAATTTTCTGTCGTAGGCTGTAATATCCATTGCGAACTTCAACTACCAAATTTAAAGAATTTCCGCTAAATAATGTCGCTATAATCATCAAAATACCGAATATCGGGAGGTGCCGTTATATAAGGGCTATACGAAGACCTGGACTTGCACAGACAATTTTCTCTCATAGGCTCTCATAAGAACTTAAAGTACCAAATTTGAAACATTTCCGGTGAATAATGTCGCTAAAATCATCAAAATACCGAATATCAATAGGTACCATTATATGGGGTCTATACGAAGGTCTGGACCAGCACACATAATTTTCTGTTAAATGCTGTACTATCCATTACGAACTTTAAATACCAAATTTTAAACAATTCTGGTGAATAATGTCGTTAAAATCATCAAAATACCGAATATCGGAGGTACCATTATATGGGGGCTATATGAAGATGTAGACCTGCACAAACAATTTTTTGTCATAAGCTGAAGTATCCAGTACGAACTACAAGTATCAAATTTGAAACAATTCCGGTGAATAATGTTGCTTAAATCACCAAATTACCGAATATCAGGAGGTACCCTTATATGAGGTCTATACGAAGACGTGGACCTGCACAGACAATTTTCTGTCATGAACAGTAGCATCCACTATGAACATAAAATACCAAATTTGAAACCATTCCGGTGAAAAATGTCGCCAAAATCATCAAAATACCGAATATCGGAAGGTACCGCTATATGAGTGCTATATGAAGACGTAGACCTGCACAGACAATTTTCTGTCATAGGCTGTAGCATCCATTGCGAACTTTAAATACCAAATTTGAAACAATTCCGTTGAATAATGTTGCTTAAATCACCAAAATACCGAATATTGGGAGGTAGCGTTATATGGGGGCTATACGAAGAAGTGGACCTGCACAGACAATTTTCTGTCACAGGCTGTAATATCCATTAGGAACTTCAACTACCAAATTTGAAACAATCGGGAGGTGCCGTTATATGGGGGCTACATGAAGACGTAGACCTGCACAAACAATTTTCTGTCATAGGCTGCAAAATCCATTGCGAACCTCAAATACCAACTTTTAAACAATTTCGGTGAATAATGTCGCTAAAAATCATCAAAATACCGAATATCGGAAGGTACCTTTATTAGGGGAGCTGTACAAAGGCGTGGGCCTGCGCAAATAATTTTCTGTTATAGGCTGTAGTATCCATTACGAACTACAAGTATCAAATTTGAAACAATTCTGGTGAATAATGTCGCTAACATTATCAAAATACCGAATATCGGGAGGTGCCATTATGTGGGGGTATATGAAGACGTGGACCTGCACAGACAATTTTTTGTCTTAGGCTGTAGTATCCATTACGAACTGCAAATACTAATTTTGAAACAATTTCGGTGAATAATGTTGCTAAAATCATTAAAATACCGAATATCGGGAGGCACCGTTATATGAGGGCTATACGAAGACGTGGACCTGCACAGGCAATTGTCTGTCAAAGGCTGTAGTAAGCATTACAAACTTTAAATACCAAACTTGAAACAATTCCGGTGAATAATGTCACTAAAATCATAAAAATACCGAAAATCGGGAGGTGCCGTTATATGGGGGCTATACGAAGACGTTTACCTGCAGAGACAATTTTCTGTCATAGTCTGAAGTATCCATTTCGAACTTCAAATACCAAATTTGAAACAATTCCGGTGAATAATGTCGCTTAAATCACCAAGATACCATAAAATGGGAGATACCTTTATATGGGGGCTATACGAAGATGTGGACGTATATGGCCCATTTTCAATGCCAAAAGTCCTGCAGACATAATATTCTTTTGGGTTAAATTGTATCAACCTACTGCGTTTCGTTCGGAAGCTAAAGTGGTTTCCAAAGACGGCCGGACATCGCTAAATCGACATAGAATTTCATGCTGATCAAAAATATATATACTTTGTGGGGTCTATATTATATTCCCTCGATACTATTGGATACTTTGGGAAAAAAATTAACGCTTTTTCCTAACTGTTTGGTAATCCATGCTAGTCCTGCAAGAAATAATTTTAAAAATTGATCCCTTAAAAATATTATTATTTTTATTTATTTTTTATTATTTATTAATTAATTAATTATTTAATTTATTATTATCTATTTATTTTATTTATTTATTTTTTATTTTATTTTTTCGTTTTTTTTTTTTTTTTTTGAAAAAATCTGCCCAAGAAGTTCTATTGTTTTTGCACCCTTTAAATCTCCCTCCTACTCTATGGTCTCACTTAAGGTTTAATCTAACAAACCTGCAATAAAAGCTCACATTGAATCATGTCAAACCAATTCAATCAGACACGAACCTTTTATTGATTCCAACATCGATGATCATACCAAAATTCCCCTCCAACATTCGACACACACACACCTGTACACCTGATGATTGTCATTATTATTCTTGTTACTGAACACCTCTCTCGTGTGAAATACTGGGTGGGGTGGAGGTTTGGTGGTCAGAAACGTAACAAACACACATCCACACATGGCTGACTGTCAAGATACTTAAACCGGTAGATATGCTGTATGACAGTTGGCGCGGGTTGATATGTAAGACAGTCGTTGGTTCTGTCAAAGCTTTTGGTTGTTCCCTCCCAACACCAGCCATTCAATGGTGTCGTGCATGCATTTAAGTTAAGCTTAACTTTTCGTTTTCAGGGCGCTGCATGAATTCACACTTGGCTGGATGGCTGGATGGCTGGCTGGCTGACTGGCTGGCTTAGCGTTTTCTGTGCCACCCAGAAACTTAGCACGAAAACGAAACCCCCTCGCCCAAAAAAAATTAGGCAAAAGTGGCCTTCCGTTTGACTGACACACGAACGAACGAAGGAACTGCATGCTACTCAAATTTTACAACAACAACAACAACTTCTACTGCAACACGAACGAAAATCATTGAACCATAATTCGAAATTTCAATTTTCCCATAAACAGCAACACGATCCGATCAATCGTGATGGGCCTCAAAGAAAGTGCCGGGAAGTGTTTTGGGCCCAGTACTTATTCTGATTTTGATGTCGATTTTGGCTTTATTGTTGTTGTTGCTGCCTCATTAAAACTTGAAAGCAAGTGTAATCGTAGTTAATAGCCGTAGAGAAGAGATTTGTTGGCAACAACGTCAGCAGCAGCTTTTGTGGTTTGACGTAGCTTCCCATGATGTGAAATGACGGAAAAACGCTTTATTTGGGGTAACTCAGTCAATTAAAGACGCTGACTCATAATTGCTGAGAATCTCGGCGATTGAAGTCATTGACTTGGGTGTGGGGGGGAAAACACAATCGATTTCTGTAGATAATTAATGTGATTAATATTTTCAATTGCTATGACTATAGAAAAATTTCAGATGAATTAAATTTTAATATAGAAAAGAGTTTCCTGAATCGATTTTCTATAGGGAAAAGGTTAATTAATTAAATTTCGGTACAACGAGACGTTGATGATTTTTCTGAGTTTCTATCAGGACAAGTAAAGATATGTCAGTTGGTTTTGGTTTACCCTCAGCCAATGTTCGATTATTTAAATATATGTTGACTTCTGTTATGATTATTCATACGACTGACCATCTATGGAATAGGTTCCGAAGGAATGGACTAATATTGTCCATTACGTATCGGACCTAAATAAATATGATGTAAATATTACGACATGCCAGCTTTGGACTATATTGGTTACTTCCTTCACTTTATATCAGATATGTGATTATTTTTATACCCTTCACCATAGTATGGAGGGCATATTAAGTTTGTCATACCGTTTGTAACACCTCGAAATATACATTTTGGACCCCTCAAAGCTTATATATGTTCTTAATCAGCACAAAATTCTATGTCGATTTAGCGATGTCCGTCCGTCTGTGGAAATCACTCTAGCTTCCGAACGAATTGAAGTAGTTTAATAAAACTTTATGCAAATGTGTATTTGGTACGCAGCACATTTGGTATTGGGTCCTTTAGGGCCCTATAGGTCCACGTTTAGGTATAGCCCCCATATAACGGTACTTCCCAATATTCGGTATTTTGATGATTTTAGCGACATTATTTACAGGAATTGTTTCAAATTTCGTATTTAAAGTAGGTCCACTTCTTCATTTAGCCCATATATAACAGCACCTCCCTTAATTCGGTATGTTGATGATATGACCGCAATTTTTTGACGGTTTTTTTTTTACCAAATTTCGATTTTTTTTTTCAAAATTTGGTATTTTCGCCGGATTATTATTATTATTTTTTTTTTTGAAATTTTCAATTTCCTTCAAAATGGTAGAGTGAACTAAAAGTTCGGCTCTACTGAACTTAGCTGCTTTCATAGTTCTTGTTATTTCCAGTGTCTTGGCAATATTTATACCCTACACCACATATCGGCAAGGGTATTATGTCTTTGTGCACTTATTTGTAACATGGAGAAGGAAGCTAGATAGACCCATAGTTACTTTTGAGGATCTTCAAAGAATCACTTTTTGAGTCGATTTATGCATGTCAGTCCGTCCGTTCGCCCAATATCCGTCAAAATGGACTGGAATTCGGCACTTCAGACCGAATTCATCTTACAAACAAATACTTCAAATTTTGTGTAAATCGGTTCAGATATAGCTATAGCTCTCATATATATGTTTTATACGATTTGGTATTTAAAGTCCCTCACACGCGTAATGTGCATTCGACAACAATGATATTTGGTACCAAATATCAGAGGCAGCTCAGAAATAAGTGCCTAAAATGTGGTCAAGATCGGTTCAGATTTGGATATAGCTCCCATATATAAATATATTTATCCGATTTCAGGTTTACTGTGCACCAAATGGCTGATATCAGCCCAAATGGCTAATATCATCCCAAATAGGCTGAATTTTGGCACATCCGACCAAATTCCAGAAACGTGAAATTTCGGAATAGCTCCCACACCTATCCTTATCCAATTTCAGGTTTATTGTGCACCAAATGGCTAATTTGGCAATTACGACTGAACTCAGCCCAGAAGCAAGTACTTCAAATTTTGATAAAAATCGGTTCTGATATAGCTATAGCTCCCATATATATGCCTCATCTGATTTGGGGTTTAAATTCCCTCACAAACGTAATATGCATTCCACAACAATGATCTTTTGTACCAGATATCAGTTACTGCTCTGAAATGGGCGTATCAAATTTTGTCAAGGTCGGTCCAGATTTGGATATAGCTTCCATATCTATTTTCAACCGATTTCGTATTAATCGTGCACCAAATAGCCAATATCAGGCCGAATGACCTAAATTTTTGCATATCCGACCGAATTCATCTAAGAAACCAGTACTTCAAATTTGGTGTTTTAAGTCTCTCAAATTCGTAATATCCATTCGACAATAATGATATTTGGTACCAGATAAAGCTCGGAAATACGTTTTTCAACTTTTATCGAGAACTCCTAAGATTTGGATATAGCTCCCATATATATCTTCAATACGATTTCAGGTTTATTGTGCAAATAATGACTAATATCAGGCCAAATGGAGTCAATTTCGGGACGTACGTTTCCATTTTGTGCAACTCGGTTCCGATTTATATTTTTTTTAATATAATCCTTCTCCAAGTAATATCATGCACTCCATAGCAAACTATATCTGCTCTAAAGCCAAATGTTGATAGGTTGTATGATCTACTTAAAATAAATTCTTTTGTTACGGAAGCTCTACTAAATATGCATTGTGGTGTAGGGTATCATATAGTCGGCCCCGCCCGACTTTTGACTTTTCCTTACTGGTTTTCAATTGAAAATTTTTTTCGGTCTATTTAAGCCCATTCGTGCATTAACTCGAAGAAGACTTAAGAAAACTCCTTTTCTTATTCTGCATAAAATCTCTGAAAAAACCATTTGGTGGCTAGATAGAGGGTTAATTCTCGTACTGCCATCAGTAATATTGCCAAAGACACTATGCATCTAAAATACAGGGACTCCAATGAATCTAAATCCGAAAATTTTCAATTGTATGGTAGAGAGGAGAATTTGTCCCTCTATTTTAGTAACTTCTCCATGTCAACGTTTAAAATGCCAATACACATGACTTCTATTATTTGCGCCTCTTTCGTGATCTACTCGGAATTATCTACTGGAAAAATGAAATTTTGTCGCACAGGGTAATTTAATTTTGCTGATTTGGTAAAAGTGTTCTCTGAGGCCTACCTATCGCCTAGCATCGACATTAGTATGGCTGTCAGCAACCAGTTATCATCAATAGTTTCTCCCTACCTTAAACAGCCTCATCATCATTGCTGCTCTCAGCACCCAACCAAGAAGTAAAGACACACTTAAGACAACATTGTTGTACCAATCAACCAGCCCGACCAAACATCCCAACCAGTCAAACAACAAACAATATCCACACCCATGTAAAAATCTCTGTTTAAATTGTAATTATTACGCCCGGGGTGCATTGAAGGGCTGGTCGTTTTACTGTCCTCCTTTTTTGTTGTTTTTTTTTTTCTATTTGCATGTCAGGTGTTCTTTGTTTAGGTCTTCGCCTTCGAACGTTGTTGTCGTTCAGTACGTTAATGAACAAATAGCCGTTGAAGGTAAAATAATTGCCGAAATATTGTGTGTGCGCGTCTGTGCATCTGTGTGGGTGTGAAAACCTAATGGTTATTTGAGAAAAGATTTTGAATTTTTGTGTGAAAACAAAGAACGGTTAAAGATTTCCATGCATCATGGGTGGAATGCAGTTGCTACTGCACGGTTGTTTCAATTGATTATTGTTATTTTGAGGTGGAAGAAAAATTGAAATTTTTCGGTTACTTAAAATTGAAAGAGATTTTTTTTTCCGTAAAAGATCATGCCCCCAAGGTTTGGTGAGGTAAATATGAGGCGTTGTCTTTTTGGTAAAAATAATAAATAAAATTGATTCTTTATGGATGAAAATTTGTTCCACTTAAGTGAGAGACAAGGCTGCAGAATTGGAGAATGCTTAAATTCAGAAACCTTTTGAATAAACCAATAAGGAAAAATCAAAAGTCAAGCGGGGCCGACTTTATGATAACCTACACCACTATGTATATTTAGTAGATCTCCCGCAGAGAATTTATTTAAAGTTGATCATACTACCTATCAATATTTGACTTTAGAGCAGTTATAGTTTAATTTCAGAGAGATCAAATATATGAGAGGCATATCCAATTCTGAACCGATTTTCACGGAGACATTTTAATCTTTCATACCAAATAACATAGAGTGCATGAGAAGAATTATATGGAAAAATATATATGGGAGCCGAGTTCAATAAAATGGAAACGTACGTCCCGAAATTCACTCCATTTGGGCTGATGATATTAGCCATTATTTGCACAATAAACCTGAAATCGAATTAAGGATATATATGAGAGCTATATCCAAACCGCAGGCGTTCTCTATAAAATTTGGCAAAGCTATTTTTAAATATCATTGTTGTCGAATGGATATTACGAATTTGAGGACCTTAAACACCAAATCGTATGAAACATATATATTAGAGCTAGAGCTAAAGCTATATCTGAACAGATATATTCCAAATTTGATGTACCTGCTTGTAGACTGAATTCGGTTGGATGTACCAAAATTTAGGACTTTTTGGCAGATATTGGTCAATTGGTGCACAATTAACCCGAAATCGATTGAAGATATTGTATGGGAGATAGATCCAAATCTGGACCGATCACGAAAAAAAATTGGTAGAGATATTTCCGAGCTCAATAAGATATCTGGTACCATATATCAGTGTTGTCGAATGGATACTACGAATTTTAGGGGCTTAAGCACCATATCGGATGAAACATATATATGGGAGGACTATATCTAAACCGCTTTTCACCAAATTTGCTTTAGTTGCTTCTAGACCGAATCCGGAGAGATGTGCCAAAATAAATTAATATACCGAAATAAATCAATATGCCGAAATAGGTTGAAGATATATATGGGAGCTATATCCAAATCTGAACCGATCTCGATAAATGTTGTGGAGTGCATATTACGCATGTGAGGTACTTTATTATACCCTACACCACTATGCATATTTAATAGAGCTCCCGTAACAATCAAATTTATTTCAAGTATATCATACCACCTACCAAAATTTGGCTTTAGCACAGTTATAGTTCGCTATAGAGTGCATGATATCATTTGAAGAAGGATTTTATTAAAAAAAATATGTATCGGAGCCGAGTTGCACACAATGGAAACGTATGTCCCGAAATTAACTCTACTTGGGTTGATATTAGCCATTATTTGCACAATAAACCTGAAATCGGATAAAGAATATATGGGGGAGCTATATCCAAGTCTTAGCCGTTCTCGATAAAATTTGACAAAGGTATTTCCGAGCTTTATAAGATATCTGGTATCAAAGATCATTGTTGTCGAATGCATAGTACGAATTAGAGGGAATTAAAAGCCCAAATCAAATGAATAATACATAAAGGGGAGTTATAGCTATATCTGAACCGATTTTCACCAAATTTGAAGTACTTGCTTCTGGGCTGAATTCAGTCGTAATTGCCAAATTAGCCATTTGGTGCACAATAAACCTGAAATTGGATAAGGATAGGTATGGGAGCTATTCCGAAATTTCACCAAATTTGATGTTCATGTTTCTGGAATTTGGTCGGATGTGCCAAAATTCAGCCCATTTGGGATGATATTAGCTATTTGGGCTGATATCAGCCATTTGGTGCACAGTAAACCTGAAATCGGATAAATATATTTATATATGGGAGCTATAACCAAATCTGAACCGATCTTGACCACATTTTATCGTATAATCGTATAAAACATATATATGGGAGCTACAGCTATATCTGAACCGATTTACACAAAATTTTAAGTATTTGTTTGTAAGATGAATTCGGTCGGAAGTGCCGAATTCCAGTCCATTTTGACGGATATTGGGCGGACGGACGGACTGACATGTATAAATCGACTCAAAAAGTGATTCTTTGAAGATCCTCAAAAGTAACTATGGGTCTATCTAGCTTCCTTCTCCATGTTACAAACAAGTGCACAAAGACATTATACCCTTGCCGATATGTGGTGTAGGGTATAAATATGGTCAAGACACTGGATATAATAAGAAGTAAAAAAGCAGCTTAGTTCAGCAGAGTCGAACTTTTAATTTGCCTCCAGCATTTTGAAGAAACTTGACAATTTCAAAAAAAAAATAATAATAATAATAATCCGGCGAAAATACCAAATTTTGAAAAAAAAAATCGAAATTTGGTAAAACAAAATCCGTCAAAAAATTGCGGTCATATCATCAACATACCGAATTAAGGGAGGTGCCGTTATATATGGGCTAAATAAAGAAGTGGACCTACTTTAAATACGAAATTTGAAACAATTCCGGTAAATAATGTTGCTAAAATCATCAAAACACCGAATATAGGGAAGTACCGTTATATGGGGGCTATACCTAAACGTGGACCTATAGGTCCCTAAAGGACCCAATACCAAATGTGCTGCGTACCAAATACACATTTGCATGAAGTTTTATTAATC
This sequence comes from Musca domestica, assembly GCF_030504385.1. Taxonomy (NCBI): domain Eukaryota; kingdom Metazoa; phylum Arthropoda; class Insecta; order Diptera; family Muscidae; genus Musca; species Musca domestica. The sequence goes on along the minus strand of NW_026712415.1, from coordinate 192,946 downwards.
TACTTCAATTCGTTCGGAAGCTAGAGTGATTTCCACAGACGGACGGACATCGCTAAATCCACATAGAATTTTATGCTGATCAAGAATATATATAATTTGTGGGATCTAAAATATATGTTTCGAGGTGTTACAAAGGGAACGACAAACTTAATATACCCTCCATACTTTGGTGGAGGGTATGACAAGTCTTATTCTAGGGAAATGTCACGTTTTTGTTATTGTAATTATAAATTCGTGTTTTATTTTATTTTTTCAAAAATTACATTTTCCATTCTTCGAGGCATACCTGTTGATAGTCACGTATGTTAAATAACCTTCCACTTATGGACATTTCGAAATTTCACAAAAATGCAAATAACGTCAAACAATAGACGTAAGAAAATCCCAAAACAAGACAACGACAAAGAATACAGCACACCAAGAATAGCAAACGAACATCGATCGCATCAATGAGAAATCACATCTTCTGATTCACCAGCCATGTGCGAAGAACCGTTTTCAGAAATAGACGCCAGAGAAACAGAACCACAGAAAAAATGGAAAAACAAAACGCAACGAAATGCATACAACAACAGCAAAACAGCTGATGACCAAGTGAGGCTCTTGAACAAAAAAAAAAAAAGAAGAAAAATTAAATATTGGTATAAACAAAACAAATTCTGATGTTCAATACCCCTCGACTACTGTTGCTAATGTTTATAGCAAAAAAACAACAATCGAACAACCAAACAAAAGTCATAAGTCACAATGCTCCAACATACCACTTGCGAGCGCAGTAACCAAAGTAACGTGCCTCAACTCTGAGCGGTATCATGTGTGTGCGCCTCAACACGAGCAGAAACATTTATAGGTGTTTTGCTAACCACTGAGCGATTATTATTGCACAGTGGGATTTTTTGGCATTGAAAGCCAAGATTTTACTAGGCATATTTTCGTGGGAAAGGATTTTTAAGGGATATTTTAAAAGGACATAAAACAGTGAAAAAAGGGAATATTCTGTATTTCTTAATATTATGAAAAAAATGGGTGATACGAGGGTCCATTTTCGTATGGCAAAGTTATTATAACCTCCACCATAGTCTGTCCGTCTTTGGAAATCTCTCTAGCTTCCGAACGAAATGAAGTAGATTGATAAAATTTTACTCATATGTATATTATGTCTGCAGGACTTTTGGTATTGAAAATGGGCCATGTAGGTCTACGTTTTGGTATAGACCCCATATAATGGTGCCTCCCGATATTCGGTATTTTGATGATTTTAGCGACATTATTCACCGGAATTATTTCAAATTTGATATTTGAAGTTCGCAATAGATATTACAGCCTATGGCAGAAAATTGTCTGCGCAGGTCCACGTCTTCGTATAGACCCCATATAACGATACCTCCCATCATTCGGTATTTTGTTGATTATAGCAGCATTATTCACCGGAATTATTTCAAATTTGGTATTTGAAGTTCGCAATAGATACTACAGCCTATGACAGAAAATTGTCTATGCAGGTCCCCGTCTTCGTATAGCCCCCATATAACGGTATCTCCCGATATTCGGTATTTTATGATTTCAGCGACACTATTCACCGGAATTGTTTCAACTTTGGTATTTGAAGTTCGTAATGGATACTACAGCGTAAGGCAGAAAATTGTCTGTGCAGGTGCAGGTCTTCATATAGCCTCCATATAACAGTACCTCCCCATATTCCGTATTTTGTTGATTATAGCAACATTATTCAGCGGAATTGTTTCAGATTTGATATTTGAAGTTCGCAATGAATATTACAGCCTAACACAGAAAATTGTCTGTACAGGTTGACGCCTTCGTAGAGCACCCATATAACTGAAACTCCCTTTATTCGGTATTTTGATGATTTTAGCGACAGTATTCACCGGAATTCTTTCAAATTTGATATTTGAAGTTCGCAATGGATACTACAGCCTAAGACAGAAAATTATCTGTGCAGGTCCAGGTCTTCGTATAGGCCCATGTAACGGTACCTCCCGATATTTGGTATTTTGATTATTTTAGCGACAATATTCTCCGAAATTGTTTCAGATTTGGTATTTGAAGTTCACAATGGATACTACAGCCTATCATAAAAAATGGTCTGTGCAGGTCCAGGTCTTCGTATAGCCCCAATATAACTGCACCTCCCGATATTCGGTCTTTTGATGATTTTAGCGACATTATTCACCGGAATTGTTTCAAATTTGGTATTTGAAGTTCACAATGGATACTACAGCCTAAGACAGAAAATTGTCTGTGCAGGTAAACGTTTTGGTATAGCCCCCATATAACGGTACCTCCCGATATTCGGTATTTTTATGATTTTAGCGACCGGAATTGTTTCAAATTTGGTATATGAAGTGCATAATGGATAGTACAGCCTATGACAGAAAGTTGTCTGTGCAGGTCCACGTCTTCGTACAGCCCCCCATATAATGATACCTCTCTATTTTCGGAATTTTAATGATTTTAGCAACATTATTTACTGGAATTGTTTCAAATTTGGTAATTAAAGTTCGCAATGGATACTACAGCCTAACACAGAAAATTGTCTGTACAGGTCCAGGTCTTCATATAACCCCCATATAATGGTACCTCCCGATATGCGGTATTTTAATGATTTTAACGATATCCTTCACCCGAATTGTTTTAAATTTCGTATTTGAAGTTCCTCATGGGTACTACAGCCTATGACAGAAAATTGTCTGTGCAGGTCCAGGTCTTCGTATAGCCCCCATATAAATGTACCTGCCTATATTCGGTATTTTAATGATTTTAGCGACATTATTCGCCGGAATTGTTTTAAATTTGGTATTTAAAGTTCGTAATGGATTCTACAGCCTATGAAAGAAAATTGTCGGTGCTGGTTCACGTCTTCGCATAGCCGCATTTTATTATAGTACCTCCATATATTCGGTATTTTGTTGATTTTATCGACATTATTCACCGGAATTGTTTCAAATTTGGTATTTGAAGTTCGCAATTGATACTACAGCCTATGAAAGAAAATTGTCCGTGCAGGTCCAGTTCTTCATATAGCCCCCATATTACGGTACCTCCCGATATTCGGTATTTTGATGATTTTAGCTACATTATTCACTGGAATTGTTTCAAATTTGGTATTTGAAATTCGTAATGGATACTACAGTCTATGACGGAAAATTGTCTGTGCAGGTCCACGCCTTCGTATATCCCCCATATAACGTTATTTCCCGATATTCGGTATTTTGATAATTTTAGCGACATTATTCACCGGAATCGTTTGATATTTGGTATTTGAAGTTCCTCGTGGGTACTACAGTCTATGACAGAAAATTGTCTGTGCAGGTCCAGGTCTTCGTATAGCCCCACTATGACGTACCTCCCGATATTCGGTATTTTGATTATTTTAGCGACATTAAACACCGGAATTATTTCAAATTTGATATTTGAAGTTCGTAATGAAAACTACAGCCTAGACAGAAAATTGTCTGTACAGGTCAACGTCTTCGTATAGCCCCCATATAACGGTACCTCCCGATATTCGGTATTTTGATGATTTTAGCGACACTATTTACGGGAATTGTTTCAAATTTGATATTTGAAGTTCGCAATGGATACTACAGCCTAAGTCAGAAAATTATCTGTGCAGGTCCAGGTCTTCGTATAGGCCCATGTAACGGTACCTCCCGATATTTGGTATTTTGATTATTTTAGCGACAATATTCTCCGAAATTGTTTCAGATTTGGTATTTGAAGTTCACAATGGATACTACAGCCTATCATAAAAAATGGTCTGTGCAGGTCCAGGTCTTCGTATAGCCCCAATATAACTGCACCTCCCGATATTCGGTCTTTTGATGATTTTAGCGACATTATTCACCGGAATGGTTTTAAATTTGGTATTTGAAGTTCGTAATGGATATTACAGCCTATGACAGAAAATTGTTCGTGCAGGTTCACGCCTTCGTAGAGCACCCATATAACGGTACCTCCCGATATTCGGTATTTTGACGATTTTAGCAACATTATTTACCGGAATTGTTTCAAATTTGGTATTTGAAGTTTGTAATGGATATTACAGCCTAAGACAGAAAATTGTCTGTGCAGGTCCAGGTCTTCGTATAGGCCCCATATAACGGTACATCCCGATATTCGGTATTTTAATGATTTTAGCAACATTATTTACTGGAATTGTTTAGAATTTGGTACTTGAAGTTCGTAATGGATACTATAGCCCATGACAGAAAATTGTCTGTACAGGTCCAGGTCTTCGTTTAGCCCCCATATGTTCGGTATTTTGATAATTTTAGCTACATTATTCACCGAAATTTTTCTGTGCAAAAATTGCCTGTGCAGGTCCAGGTCGTTGTATAGACCCTAATATAACGGCTTCATTCTGAATTTTTAATTTTTTAACAGAATTTTTAACGGATTTTATTTTTTGACAATTGTCAAATTAGTTTCAAATTGTGGAGGGTATTAAAAGTTCGTCCCGGCTGAATTTACATCTTTTTTTTTGTGTCTACCCTCTTTATATTCCAACCTCATTTTACAAACCAATCAAACAGGAATGTCTAAACGAAAATCCTTTCCTCGATCCCTGAAATTCCCATTCACATTGAATCATACGATTATTACAGGACTTACAAAAATCCCATTCAATTTAAAATGAAGATCTCCCTTAAGCCAGTTGTAAGTCTGATCGAACCCATTGTGCAGAATTCCATTCGCATAGTTGAGATTGATTGAGAAAATGAGTGTGGGTCTTTCCCAGAGGTGGTTTGGTGTATTATTTTACAAAATAAACAAGTTGTAGTGTGAGAGGGCGAGAGAGAGGGAGTGAGATAGAGAGGTAGTAAACGTTTTTGCATAGAAGAGCGGTAAACAAAAATAACTACAACCACATGAAAAAAATATAAACATAATTTTGGGTAGCAAAAAAAAAAAAACAACACCAAACGCCCAAACATTTTGTGAGCGTTGTTTGGTAGGTGAGAGTGGTTGTCAATGGAAGAGTAACCTGGTCTTAAAATAAAAATGAGCAGTAAACAAACAAAAAAAGAGTGAATGTCTGAGCACCAGCAGCAGCTGGAGACAGGTTGTTTGGCTGAATGACTGGCTGGTATCTTCGAAGCGTAAAAACCAGCCAGCTAGCCTGCAAGCCACCTTCATCTGAGCCAATGTTGTGAGCTGACGGTTTAGTCATTACGAAAACCTAAACGAAGAAGGTCGGGTGTTGCGCCTACATTGAAATGGAAAAATAACTGAAACAAAAAAAAAAACTTGAAAGAAAAACGAGAAAAATAACGAAAACCTACTACGACTGCGCAAAAGCCTTTAACGAAAGAAAAAAAATATAAAAAACGGAAATTGTGTTGAAAAAAAAAAACAAAATTTGGGAAAATTTAAAAACTAATTTTCTCTCAAGTGATTCATAGTCATATTTCGGTTCGAATTTCGGTTTCTAAGAATCGCTCGCGACCATGAAACGTCTGAAAAGCATTGCCCGCATTGCCTTCGACCTGGTGATCTTTGTCGGCGTCTGCCTGTGCGAACTGGGATTACGCAAATGGCTAAAACCCCACAAACGTGGCTTCTTCTGCAACGATGAGTCACTGCAGTATCCCTATCGTGAAAGCACCATAACGGTGCCCATGATGGTGGGCATTGTCTTGGCGGTGCCCTGCTCCGTGATTATGGTAATAGAATTATTTAAGCAACTTTCTCCGCTGCCGGCGGCGAGCAGCTGTGAAAAACGCAAATCACCACAATCGAATGCCAGCAAACAGAGCGGTTGTCGTGTGGCCGAACGTTTGATGCACTGCTATGCCCAAATAGGTTATTACCTTTTCGGGTTGGCTTTGACACTGGTGGCCACCCATATAACCAAGAAGACAGTGGGTCGTTTGAGGCCCCACTTTTTTGCCGTCTGCCAGCCACAAATGCCGGATGGTTCGACCTGCAAGGATTCATTTAATTATGGCCGTTACATTGAGGACTATCAATGTTTGGGCCAAAATCACACCGAATCCACGCTGGGCCAGGTGGGCCAATCATTTCCCAGTGCCCATTCGAGTGTTTTCTTCTATTCCATGTTGTATTTGGCCTTTTATCTGCAGGCTGCCCTCAGTACCAGAGCCTCGAAACTCATGAAACACCTGCTGCAATTCACCTTCATCATGTTTGCCTGGTATGTGGCCTTGTCGCGTATCTCCGACTATTGGCATCATTGGTCTGATGTTTTGGGTGGCCTGATCTTCGGCTGTGTCATTGCCTATATTATAAGTCACTATGTGGCCCACATTTTTGTCAGAAGACCCATGCGCTTGAATTCGAATGTGGCGCCCAAGCCGCCAGCCAAACCTTCGGCGTCACCGGCCAATTCCTCGGGAAAGGCCAATTCCTCACCGCCCGTCTTGCCAGCCTATACATTTGGTACACTGCCTTACTTGCCACATCCCCATGCCACAGCAGCAGCGGTGGCTGCCGCCGCGGCCCAACAACAGGCACAATATGCTCAAACTTATCACAATTATGGTTATGTGCCATAAAGGAGTGAAAGTAGTCAATCGTCTCAACGTCATCAGCATCATCATCGTCTCGAACCCCAAGAGGAATAATAAGCATCATCATCCTCATCATCATCAACCAGCCAGGCCGACTCAAGCTGCATGTCCCGACTGCATGCCTCAACGATAACAAAGCTGCAGTTTCGCCAAAATCTGGATTTTCATTTTTGGTTGAAAAAATGAAAACACCCAACCAACCAACTCTCATGCCGAACGCAAAGGAAAATCATTGGCGAACCAATGAAATTGCGCGTAAAAACAACAACAAATTGTTTTTCTTCATTTTCGTTAATGATATTTTGCCTAGTTGTAAGCGTTTATTTAGCTATTTTTTTTTTCTTCTCTAATTTTTTCAATTTCAATTTGGCCTGTAAATTCTTGTCTTAACCATATTTGGTTAGCCACCAGCCGCTGTCCAAAAGAAAAACGAAGCAGACAAGCTAAGCTTGCCAATGCAGAAGTGAGTTGATCACGTTGTGTGCAATGTGTTGCAATGGGGTTGTGTGTTCGATGCCAGCTGGGTATTGGGTGTAGGGAAAAGTTAATGCAGAGCTTAAATATGGGAGTTCTAGACACGATACTGCATTTGAGAAGAGTTTTGAGAAAGGCATAGTAATTCAGCAAGCGTTTTATAGAGGAAAAGTCACTTCATCGAATTTTTTACTCAAAAAAGCAAATTTAGTTTAATTTTTAATTTTTTTTTCTGGATTGGAAATAATTTTCTTGTAGTGGAAAAACAGAAAAATTTAGGGAAAATATTTGAAGGATTTAAAAAGAAAAGGACAATTTAGTTAAAAAAAAAAAAACAAATATGGACTAAATTTTTAAGGAGAACCTAAGCAGTCCTTACTAAGAAATTAATCACGTAAATTTTTTTATAAAACAAAAATAGAAAGAAAATCAGAATTCAGCAGAATTTTTTTTAAAGAGATTCTAGGGTTTCTTTTGAAAAAAAAATTAATCTATAAAAAGGGTTGTTTGTAGACAAAAAAAAAATCAATTCAATTTGTTCGATTAGAAATTAATCACTTACATTTTTTTATAAAACAAAAATGGAAAAAGTCGGAATTCAGCTGAATTTTATTAATGAGAATCTAGAGTTATTTTTCCAAAAAAAAAAAGAAAAAATTGAAGCTCTAAAAAGGTTGTCTGTAGACAAAAAAAAATCAATTCGATTTGTTCGATTCGAAATTAATCACTTAAATTTTTTTTATAAAACAAAAATGAACGGAAAATTCAGCTGTATTTCTTTCAGTGAGAATCTAGGGTTTCTTACGAAAAAAATTGAAGCTATAAAAAGGGTTGTCTGTAGACAAAAAAATCAATTCGATTTTTTCGATTCGAAATAAATCACTTAAATTTTTTTATAAAGCAAAAATGGAAAGAAAATCAGAATTCAGCTGAGTGAGAATCTAGGGTTTCTTACGAAAAAAATTGAAGCTATAAAAAGGGTTGTCTGTGGACAAAAAAATCAATTCGATTTTTTCGATTCGAAATAAATCACTTAAATTTTTTATAAAGCAAAAATGGAAAGAAAATCAGAATTCAGCTGAATTTTTTTAGTGAGAATCTAGGGTTTCTTACGAAAAAAATTGAAGCTATAAAAAGGGTTGTCTGTAGACAAAAAAAAAAAAAATAATAATTTAGGTTTTTTTCGATTCGAAATTAATCACTTAAATTTTTTTATAAAGCAAAAATGGAAAGAAAATCGGAATTCAGCTGAATTTTTTTTGTGAGAATTTAGTGTGTCTTGCGAAAAAAAAAATTGGAGCTAAAAAAGGGTTGTCTATAGACAAAAAAAATCAATTCGATTCGAAATTAATCACTTAAATTTTTTTATAAAACAAACATGGAAAGAAAATCGGAATTCAGCAGATTTTTTTTCAAAGAGAATCTAGGGTTTCTTACGAAAAAAAATTGAAGCTATCTGTAGACAAAAAAATCAATTCGATTTGTTCGATTCGAAATTAATCACTTAAATTTTTTCATAAAGCTAAAATTGAAAGAAAATCGGAATTCAGCGGAATTTTTTTTTTTTTTTGAGTGAGACTCTAAGGTTTCTTATGAAAAAAAATTGAAACTGCAAAAGGGTTGTCTATAGACAAAAAAAAAAAAAAAATTAATTCGATTCGAAATTAATCACTTAAATTTTTTATAAAACAAAAATGGGAAGAAAATCGGAATTCGGCTGATTTTTTTTTGTTTTTCTAGGGTTTTTTAAGGAAAAAATTTGAAGGTATAAAAAGGGTTGCCTGTAGACAAAAAAAATCCATTCGATTTTTTTTTTGTGGCAAAAGTCAATTCAGCTCATTTTTTAAATAGAGAAATCCAATTTATTTAGAAATTTTTAAAAAAATCCTCAATTCAGCAAAGTTTTAGGCTAGGTTTTAGTAGAATAAAGAAGAAGAAAAAATATAATTTTGCTAAATTTTCATAAGGTACCCCCCAATTCCGCTAGGTGTTTACACTAATTCAGCAAGGTTTTTTTTAAAGCAACAATTCAGCGAAAATTTTAAAATGAAACCCTCGATTAAGCTTAGCCTTGAAGAACTCGATTCAGCTAGGCTTTTACCAAGAACTATTTAATTCAGCTAGGTTTTAAAGCAAAAAATTTAATTCAGCTAGGTTTTTCAAAATACTCTATTCAACTAAAAAAAGAAAATCAGATAGGTTTTTATAGGAAGTCTGGAAAAATCCAATTCAGTGAAGTGTCCATAAGTAGTCTATTCATTTAGTTTTTTTTTAAAGGAAACTCTAGTCAAAAATTCATTTATAGAAAATAGCGTAGCTCTCAATATTTCCTATAAATGAATCAGACAATTTGACAAATATTTCCGATACAATGTAACAAAATTTTTTATTTATAAAAAAAGAAAAAAGTTTTCTATTCAAAAATCCAATTTTTTTCTCTAGAAAAATCTTAATTTCGTGAAAGTTTTCTATAGAAAAATCTAATTTCGTGAACTTTTTCTGTAGAAAAATCCGATTTCGTGAAATTTTTCTATAGAAAAAGAATTTTTTATGGAAAAATCCAAATTCGTCAAATGTTTCTATAGAAACATCCAATTTCGCGAAAATTTTCTATAGAAAAATCGAATTTCGTGAAAGTTTTCTATGGAAAAATCTACTTCAGCAAAATTTTTCTATAGAAAAATGTACTTCAGCAAAATGTTTCTATAGAAAAATACACTTCAGGAAAACTTTTCTATAGAAAAAACCACTTTAGGATTTTTTTCTATAGAAAAATCTACTTCAGCAAAATTTTTCTGTAGAAAAATACACTTCAGCATAATTTTTCCATAGAAAAATCCATTTCAGAAAAATTTTTTTATAGCAAAATATACTTCAGCAAAATTTTCTATAGAAAAATCCAATTCAAATAAATTTTTCCATGGAAGAATCCAATCAAACAAAATTTTTCTATAAAAGAATTCGATTTTTCTGCGATTATTTTTTTATTGAGAAAATATTTTTAGCAAAAATCTATTTAATTCAATTTTTCCATTGGATGTTTAAATTCCGCATAATTTTCCTACAGAAAAATTCGATTCCGAAAAATTTTTCATTAGGAAAAAATCAATATCAAAATCAAAATCAAATATGTTCAATAGATACATAAATTTAAAGAATATTTGTTTTATAGAAAAATTTAATTTTGGAATTTTTCTTACAGAAATAGATTTTTCTATAGAAAAATTGAATTCAATTCAGAATACTTTTTTCCAAAGGAGAAGTTATTTCATGCCACTTTTCCATAGAAACATGTAATTCCCCGAGGGTTACTATAGCATAAATCACTGTAGTGGTTTTCTTTCTATGGAAGAGGCTAAATGCTATTCTTTCCATAAAAAATGAAAATTTTCAAAATTTGGCTGATTGCAATTTTCTCTATAGAAAAATATGGATGAATAAAATTTTTTCTATAGAAAAAAAATATGGATGAATAAAATTTTTTTTATAGAAAAATGTATCGGAAAACAATTTTTTTATAGAAAAATGTATCGGAATACATTTTTCTATAGAAAAATGTAACGGATTGCAATTTTTCTATAGAAAAATGTAACGGATTGCAATTTTTCTATAGAAAAATGTAACGGATTGCAATTTTTCTATAGAAAAATGTAACGGATTGCAATTTTTCTATAGAAAAATGTAACGGATTGCAATTTTTCTATAGAAAAATGTAACGGATTGCAATTTTTCTATAGAAAAATGTAACGGATTGCAATTTTTCTATAGAAAAATGTAACGGATTGCAATTTTTATATAGAAAAATTTAACGGATTGCAATTTTTCTATAAAAAAAGTCTTCCAAGTTGACCTTTTCTCTAAAACAAAATTTACTGAACTTCTTTTTCAAATAGTCTTGTCTAACCATAATTGTGTCTTTTTCCATAGAAAAAAAAAACAAAAAAAAAAAAAATAAATTGAATTTTCATCAAAAAAATTAATTGATTTTCTATAAAAATTTGAAATTTTCTATAAAAATTTGAAATTTTTTCTATAAAAATTTGAAATTTTCTATAAAAATTTGAAATCTTCTATAAAAATTTGAAATTTTTTCTATAAAAATTTGAAATTTTCTATAAAAATTTGAAATTTTTTCTATAAAAATTTGAAATTTTGAAATTTTCTATGAAAATTTTCAAATTTTCTATGAAAATTTTGAAATTTTCTATGAAAATTTTCAAATTTTCTATGAAAATTTTGAAATTTTCTATGAAAATTTTGAAATTTTCTGTGAAAATTTTGAAATTTTCTATAAAAATTTAATTTTTTTCTATAAAAATTTGAAATTTGCTATAAAAAATTTGAAATTTGCTATAAAAAATTTGAAATTTGCTATAAAAAATTTGAAATTTGCTATAAAAAATTTGAAATTTGCTATAAAAAATTTGAAATTTTCTATAAAAAATTTGAAATTTTCTATAAAAATTTGAAATTTTCTATAAAAAATTTGAAATTTTCTATAAAAATGTGAATTTTTTTATAAAAATTTGAAATTTTCTACGAAAATTTTGAAATTTTCTATAAAAATTTGAAATTTTCTATAAAAATTTGAAATTTTCTATGAAAATTTTGAAATTTTCTATAAAAATTTGAAATTCTATAAAATTAGACAACTCGTCTATTTTCTATAGAAAAGAAATTTTCAATTCGTGTTTTTTATATAAAAAATTGGCTGAATTCTATATTCCATAGAGACATTTTAATAAATCGATGTGAAGAATATTGACGAATTGAACTTTTTCATACCCCCAATAATGCCATGTCATCGTCGCTCATATACATAAGAACAACCTGTATGTATGTTTTCTTTGATTGTTTGTATGTGTTTTTTTTTTGGACAGCATATTTGTGGTCTCGTCCACCTTCAGTGGAGTCTGGCTGCATTTGTAAAATGCAGCAAGACTTTTGCCGGAGGCGAGCGTAGCGGAGGGGACAACAACTTGATTATTTTTTCTTCGATTTAGGTTTTCATTTAAGTTAAGCAATATTTGTTTCATAGTGTAACTAGAATTATGTGTATATGTATGTATGTGTAGCCAGCCGTCTGTATGTATGTAAGTGACTTGTTTTGTTGCAAACGTCATTTTTTATCTGAAATTGTAATTTTTTTGTCTTAAAATGTAAATTACGTACTTTTTTAATTTATTAAAGAATGTTTTTTTTTTATTATTTTTATTATAATAGTCTTAAGCCATAATTATACTCAACGAATGAATGATTGGCCACCAGTTCTGTGAAACGCCAAGTGTTTGGATTTTTGTTTTGAAAATCTCCACAAGAAGTGGTGGCAGAAAATCAGAATTGCATTGAAATCTTTTCAAAGCAAGTGAGTGAAAAAGAATGAATGAATAAAGAATGTAGGTACTTAATATTATTTGTATATATATATGTGTGTGTGTGGAAACCACAACACCAACAACAATAAAAAAATAAATAACAAGAATTATTAAAAGACTGGATCTATGTTGAATGTGTGTTTTATTTATTTTTTCTTCATTTGAAATTTATTCAAAATAGCGAGGTTGCTGGTGATCTGGGACCTGCTGCCAAGCTCTAGCAAACCTGTCTTTGGTCGACAAAGGTAAGGTAAGGTAATCCACGCCATGGCTAAGTCTGGCTTACTGTCTTGCAGATTTGGCTGATGAAACTCATTGCTACACATAAGTCCTCAGTGACTTGCATTGGTATGCAAGTCTCGGTATGCTAGCTCTTTCGGGTTCGCTGCAAAACTGCATTCAGCCATTAAGTTGGCTTTTAAGCGTAATCGCCATAAATGATCAATGGTATGAGTGTCTGGAGGTAGGGTATCGTTATTTTTTGAGAGCTCAATGGAACAGGATTAGTGCATGGTTCGTTTTGTTTTGGATTCTTTTGAAAAAAATTAATGTTTTGACGCCAACATGGGCGTAGCTAAAAAATCAGTATCGCAAAATTTTCAATAGAAAATTGAATTCAAGGAAATTTGTTCTATAGAGAAAGGTTAAAGGTTCAGCGGAATTTTTTTCTATAGAAAAAAAGTCAATTCAGCGGAATTTTTTTCTATAGAAAAAAAGTCAATTCAGCGGATTTTTTTCTATAAAAAAATTTAATTCAGCGGATTTTTTTCTATAGAAAAATTTAATTCAGCGGAATTTTTTTCTATAGAAAAAAAGTCAATTCAGCGGATTTTTTTCTACAGAAGAAAAAAAATCAATTTAGCGGACTTTTTTTCTACGGAAAAAAGAATCAATTTAGCGGACTTTTTTCTATAGCGGACTTTTTTTCAGCGGATTTTTTTCTATAGAAAAAAGTCAATTCGGCGGATTTTTTTCAAATTTAGCGGAATTTTTTCTAGAGATAAAAGCAAATTTAGCGGAATTTTTTCTAGTGAAAAAAGCAAATTCAGCGGACGTTTTTTCTATAGAAAAACAGCCAATTCAGCGGACTTTTTTTTCGATAGAAAAAAAGTCAATTCAGCGGACTTTTTTTCTATAGAAAAAAGCAAATTTAGCGGATTTTTTTCTATAGAAAAAAAGTCAATTTAGCGGATTTTTTTTCTATAGAAAAAAAGTCAATTCAGCGGAATTTTTTCTACAGAAAAAAACCAAATTCAGCGGAATTTTTTTCTATAGAAAAAACAGTAAATTCAGCGGAATTTTTTCTATAGAAAAAACAGTAAATTCAGCGGAATTTTTTTCTATAGAAAAAAGCAAATTTAGCGGAATTTTTTCTATAGAAAAAAAGCAAATTTAGCGGAATTTTTTTCTATAGAAAAAAAACAAATTTAGCGGAATTTTTTTCTATAGAAAAAAAGCAAATTTAGCGGAATTTTTTCTATAGAAAAAAAGCAAATTTAGCGGAATTTTTTCTATAGAAAAAAAGTCAATTTAGCGGATATTTTTTCTATAGAAAAAAAGTCAATTTAGCGGATTTTTTTTTTCTATAGAAAAAAAGTCAATTTAGCGGATTTTTTTTTTCTATAGAAAAAAGGCAATTCAGCGCAGTTTTTTTTTTTCGATAGAGTTTTTTTTCTATAGAAAAAAAAATCAATTCAGCGGAATTTTTTTCTATAGAAAAAAAAATCAATTCAGCGGAATTTTTTCTACACAAAAAAAAAAAAAAAAAAAAAAAAAAAAAAGTAAAAATATCTGTCGGTTTTGCCGACAGAAGTATATCCTCTGTTCTGATTATTCAATATTGTCCATTTCATTCCGGAAATATAAATGTATTGAGGGTAAGTACAAAGTTTAGTAAAAACTCTTCAATTTTTTCGAAGTGGTAGGTAAAACCCTGATTTCGGGAAACTATTTTTTTCTCAGGAGACGGACCCGGGACCCTTGATTTTTGACCCGAAATTCCGGTTGCAAGACTAGACTAGATCGTTGAAATACATATCCAACAAGTGGTCGCAGTGGGGTAAGTGGTCATGGTTCGGAAGTTATAGTCAAATTATCGATTTTTTGGAATTGAATTTGATTTTTTTTAAAACCACAAAAAAGTCGAAAAAGGGCCCAAACCTTGACCCTTTGTGCGGCAGGTACCAGTCGGAATGGTCCGATCTTTACCATCTTTTTAACAGATCTTGTGTTTATCGAAATATTGAGTTGTTCCAAGTCCGTATGTAATCGGATGTTAACCCTCTAGCCATATGGCTTAGGGTATAAAAAGTTGTTTTCAGGCAAGTTTTATGCCTTCACCCAAAAAAAAAAATAATTTCAGCTGTTAATGCAGATCCCCCAAATACCATTCTTCCCCGCTCCTGAATGCGACAAAATTTGTTTCATTTGTTGCTTTTAAAGTTCATTATGAGCCTTGTAAGTATGTAAGGCGTCATTATTGAGGTCAATTTTGTTTATGTTTCTTTTGCACATATTTTTGTTGTTGTTGTTGTTTTTGTTTGTTGTTCTCGAAAACTTTGCATGACTTTGGTAACATATTTTGTTCGAAATTCTTGGAATTTTTTTTAAGAATTTTCGTCGGTCGGTATGGCATGACACCAAAGAGAAGTTATGTTATGAGTTAAACGAAATGTAAGACTTGTAAAAACAACAACATTCGCAGGTAATTATGGAATGTATTTATTTATGTATGTATGTGTATAACTATAGCCTTTCTAAAGGCTCAAATATAATCGCAGATGAAAGTAACGGACTTCATAAGGGAACATATGAAGGCAAAGGTAGATACATTGGACCATATCGTGATTATATTATCGAACGATTAACAGGCGTATAAATTTGTTTTTTTTTTTCGAATTATTTTATAAGGTCCAAGGTGAACAGTTCTGTTGCAAAAGGACCTAATTGTTGGATTTTTATGAATAATTTTTTTAGGGTATTTTTATAAATTTCAGACTTTTTAATTTTTGAAAAAACAAAAAAATATTTTAAATATTTTTTTTAAATAATTTTCAATTCAAATAAAAAATTTTTTGAAGGATCATCTAAAACTCAAATTAGAAAAGCAAAACCCATAGTTTTTGTTTTTTTATGGCTCAAATTTGGATTGTCCTTTAAATCGAAAGGACCATATATTCTGCAAAAACGGATTTCTGAAGGAACTTCAGTAAATGATCGAAACATTTTTAAAAATATTTTTTTCATAAACGTGACTTTTTTCAAAATTTCTTTTTCATAGGGCTTCAAAATTTCTGAAGAACAATGCATTGGTCCTTTCGAAATTTTGAATTTGGACATTTGAGAAAAATGTCGATTTTTCGAATTTTTAAAATTGTCTTCAGAAGCACCAAAGGTGGATTTAAAAAAAATATATATTTTCTAAGGGGCGAAACTAAGCGGGGCGTGACTTCTCTCAAAGGACTTTAAAATTTCAGATGAACCACTGAATTAAAAAATTACCCTTTTTGAGAAAAATTTTCATTAAATTTTTCGATTTTTTAATATATTTTCTGAAGGACCAAACATGAATTTTAAAAATGTATTCTATTGGTCCTTTAGAAAATCTCCTTAAAATAAAAGGTCCTTGTAAAAATCTAAGTTTGGCCCCAAAACGATTTTAAAGTTTTTGAAAAAAAATATGAAATTTTTTTGTCAAAAAGTCCATTGTTTTACCCTTCACCATACATAGTATGGAGGGTATATTAAGTTCGCCATTCCGTTTGTAACTCATAGAAATAATAATTTTGGACCCAACAAAGTATACAGGGTGAGATAAAAAATTGCAACCAACTTCAAACTGCTGTCATTCATAAGCCACTCGTCCGACAGCTGTTAAAATTATTCCAGTGACATCTCATTTTATTATTTATAGGCATACAAAAGCATTTTGGTGAGAATTTTCCAGAAAAAAGTTATTCGTGATGGAATTCAAGCGTGATAGTGTGATTTCTTTATATTTAGCTGGAAAACCACAAGTGGCTATCGTTAGAACTCTCCAGCATTTGAATGTGAATAAATCATTTGTGTCTCGTTCCATCGCTCGTTACCGTGATACTGGTAGCGTAGCCCGACGTCAAGGAAATGGACGGAACATCAGCAGAAATGGTTCGAAAAGTAAAGAAGCAACTTTATTGAAACCCGCGTCACATTGACCGAAAAATGGCTCGTGAGCTGAACATATCACAATTTTCCATTCGGCAAATATTGAAAAATGAGCTCGAGGTAAATCCATTCCAAAAAGTGCAAGAACTTACACCGCAACGGAAAGAAAATAGACTCAAAAGGCTAAAGAGTTGCTTCGCATGGCCGAAAGTGGTGAACTGCCGAATTTGGTTTGGTGGTCTCCGATGAAAAAACATTCGATGTCCAGCAGTTTGTAAATAAACAAAATTATCGCGTTTACTTGCAAAAGAGGTCAGCTGAAAATGTGAACCTTCTGTTGACCACCAAAACTCAAGCGCCGGCCATGGTGATGGTGAGGGCCGCCGCCATAACAGCCGATGGTCGCTTTCCGCTCATATTAATCGACCGTGGCATCAGAATAAACGAATTAAGATGGTGAGCTAAAATTTTGCACAGATCAGGTTTTTGTCTGCAGACAGGTCAAGTTCGAATATGAACTATATCGGACCACGATGTAGCCCACATATAAGGGTACCAAATGATATTCGGTGTTTTTATGACTTTTTTTTGAATTGTCTGAAACTTCACACAAGGAGTACCTGAAGGTGTTCCTGAATACTACAGTCCCTAAAAAAAATATTGCCTAAATAGGTCCACGATATTTTATAGCCTCCATTCAACGGTACCTCCCTATATTCGGTATTTTGAAAATTTAAGCTATATTTTTCAATGAAATTGTCTGAAAATCCACATAAGGAGTTCCTTCTGAATACTTTACCCCCTGGAAGGATATTGTCTATATAGATCCACGATATCGCATACCAACCATATAACAGTACCACCCAGTATTTTGATGATTAAGCTACATTTTTCTTAAATGAAATTGCCTAAAAACTCATACTAGTAGTTCTTTCAAAGCACTTTACCCCCTGGAAGAGAAATGTTAATATAGGTCCATGATATCGTAAAGCCCCCATACAACAATACCTACGATATTCGGTATTTTAATGACTTTTGGGACATTAATAACCGAAATTGTTTGAAATTTCGCATTTAAAATTCCTAATAGGTACTACAGCCTGTGACAGAAAATTGTCTATACAGGTCCAGGTCGTCGTATAGACCCCATATATCGGAACCTCCCTATATTCGATGATTTTAGCGATATAATTCGCCGGAATTGTTTTTAATTTCGTACTTGAAGTTCGTAACGGATACTACAGCCTACGTCAAAAAAATTTTCTATACAGGTCCAGGAGTTCGTATAGGCCGCATATACCAGTACCTCCCTATATTCGGTATTTTGACGATTTTATGCATAATCTTCACCGATTTTTTTTTTTTTTTTGAAATTTCACATTTTAGGTAATGCCTATCTACAGCCTGTAACAGACCTATGCAGGTCCAGGTCATCGTATAGAACCCATATATCGGATCCTCCCGATATTCGGTATTTTGATGATTTTAGGTACAATATTCACCGAAATTGCTTTAGATACCGTATTTAAAGTTCCTAATAGGTACTACAGCCTGTGACAGAAATTTGTCTATGCAAGTACAGGTCTTCGTATAGCACCCATATAACGGCGCCTCCCTATATGCGGTATTTTCTTAATTTTAGCGACATTATTCGCCGGATTTCGTATTCGGACGCTCGTATTTGAAAATTGTAATGGCCTATGACAAAAGTTGTCTATTCAGGTCCACGTCTTCGTATAAACCCCAATGTTACGGCTATATTCGGTATTTTTAAGATTTTATCATAATTTTTAACGGCTTTTATTTATTTTTTTTTTTTTAAAATTTCCAAATGGTGGAAGGTATTCAAGGTTCGTCCCGGCCGAACTTATTGCCATTTTACTTATTTTAATCCAGTGGTTCATCCGAAATTTTAAAGTCCTTAAAATATGTTGTTGAAAAAGTCACGTCCTACACAGCCTTTCAAAAGGAAAAAAAATATGTAAAAAATCCGAAACCTAGGTATTCCCTTCCTGTCAAACAACAACAAACGACAATGGGATTAAGACTACCTATTTGCAACAACAAAAAATTAAAAAAAAAAATCTCAATCATTGTAGTCCTTTAGAAAATATTTAAAAAATATCTCGTAAATTGTAGTCCTTGGAAACAAAAAATAATTTGAAATGTCCATGTTTCTAAAGGATCACTACACCTGTAAATATTTTTCACAAACACCAACGGAGGAAAAAATTTTAGTTTTTATAAAGAAAATATACACATTTTGTTTAAATCTGCTTGTCCTTTAATATTTATCCATATTTCCATTTGGGCGCCACAAGATATTTGTTTTGTACAAATTCTATATTTTTTCAGCCACCTAACTCACGTTGTGCTAGGGCATGAACCTACATAAATTTGATCATTATTTGTTTGTTTTTCTTCTTTTTTGGGGTTTATTCGTTAACATAACCGAGGAAGTAATGAAACCATTAAAATATTTTGGTTGTGAATAAGATTAATGATTCCCCCAAACAACATCAGAAAAATTCACAATAATTAGTCAAAATAATTAACACAAACTTACTTTTATGGTAGAATATTAAAAGCTCTTCTGGGTATAAGAGTAAAGTTATTGGTAAAGAACATACATACATACCTGCAAAGGGAAGAAAAAAAGAAATATTATATTTAGATTATTTTGATTATTTTTCCAAAAAAAAAAAAAAAAAAAAAGAAAAAAAGATATTAAAAAGTCATAAAAACACAAATAATTATTTTAAGGTTCGGATTGATGGGGGTATAGCCGAGCATCTTGTTCATTGTAAAATAAAGTTGGTATTCAACTTAAATTACATTCTCCCGATGAGAATGTAGTAAACATGTTTTATGGATAATTACTTCAAGTGTTACATATGATGTAATCATTCTTTTTGGCCTGAAGGGTTAGGTTTAGAAGTAAGAATTGAAATAAATAAAAAAAATAAATTATAAACAAGTAAGCAAATATTTTAGACGTGCGGGATCTATACGAACACATGGACCCGCGTAGGCAACTTATTTCATAAGCCAAATCAAATACGAAACTTGAAAAAAAAATCAGGTGAATATAGTAGCTTAAATCATCAAAATATCGAAAATAAGGAGGTACTCTTATATCGGGGCTATGCGAAGACCTGGTCCTGCATAGACAATTTTCATTTACAGGCTGTAGTATCTATTAGGAACTTCAAATACGAAATTTCTTAAAATGTTGGAGAATATTGTACCCAAAATCATCAAAATACCAAATATAGGGAGGTACAGGTATAAGGAGCCCATACGATCTATATAGACAATTTTTTGTCATAGGCTGTAGTATCCATTACGAACTACAAATACAAAAATTTAAACAATTCCGGTGACTAAAGTCGCTAAAATCATCAGTGACATACGAAGACGTAAACCTGCACAGAACGAATTTCAAATACCAAAATTTAAACAATACCGGCGAATAATGTCGCCTTAATCACCGAAAATAGGGATATATTATGGGGGGCTATACCAAAACCAGGACCTACATTACCCATTTCGAATACCAAAAATCCTGCAGACATACTGTAATTTTTAGTAAAATTTTATCAGGTGTTACAAACGGAATGACTAATGACCATACTATGGCGGAGGATATAAAAATCTATCCAATTTGGGTGATATTATATATGGTAATATTATATATGGCGAACAATAACCGTAAAATCGGATAAAGAAGGTCGAATGAAGAAAATCGGTACCGAAGGTCATTGATGTGGAGTACATATTACGCATGTGAGGGACTTAAAACCGCAAATCGGATAAAACATATATATGGGAGCTATAGCTATAACTGAACCGATTTTCACCAAATTTAATGTACATGCTTCTAGACGTAATTCGGTCGGATGTGCCAAAAATTCAGGCCATTTTGTCTTTTGGTGCACAATAAACCTGAAATCGGATATAGGTATACGTGGGAGCTATATCCTAATCTGAACCGATGTTAACAAAATTTAGGAGAAATATTTCTGGGCTGTATATGAAACCAAAAAAAAAAAAACAACAAAGTCAAACTCCATAGTTTTTAAATTTGTTTTCTTAATTTTGGTTGAATGAGAGCACACAATGTCGGAAATAACATCAAATTTTAAAATAAGGTTAGATTTGTTCGAATTGGTCACCTTTGGCACGAATAATGGCCTTCAAACGGCTAATGAAACCGTCACACACTGCCCGAATGTTGCCCTATGGTATTTTGGGCCATTCCCGGCCCGGCGAAGCGCTTGCTTGGGGTGATCGACACTGTGGTATTTTTTAGTGCCAACCTCACTTTCCAAAATACTCCAGACACAATAGTCCAACAGATTGGTATCCATAGATTTTGCTGGCCTTTGTGCGCTAGAAATTAAGCAAGAAACCTCATTTTGTAACCATTCTTTGGTGGCGCGGGCTGAGTGCAATGATGCTGAGTCCTTTTGGAATGTCCAAGGTCTGCGGCCAAAATGTTTGCGTGCCCAAGGCTTTAGTACACCCTCCAGAATATTTTCGCAATAATATTAGGCATTTATTCTGATGCCACGATCGATTAATACGAGTTGAGAGCGAACACCGGCTGTTATGGCGGCCCACACCATTACCATGGCCGGCGCTTCAGTTCTGGCCAACCGAAGGTGCACATTTTCAGCTGACCTCTCTGCCAAGTAAACACGATCATTTTGTTTGTATACAAACTGCTGGACAACGAATGTGTTCTCATCGGAGATCGGAGATCGGAGAAACCCAAATTCGGCAGTTCACCACATTCGGCCAAGCGAAGCAACTCTTTATCTCTATTGAGTCTATTTCCTTTCTGTTGCGGTGTAAGTTCTTGCACTTTTTGGAATTTCAATGGCTTTATCCCGAGCTCATTTTTCAATATTTGCCGAATGGAATATTGCGATATGTTCAGCTCACGAGCCATTTTTCGGCCAATGCGACGCGGGTTTCGATCAAGTCGTTTCTTTACTTTTCGAACCAATTCTGCTGATGTTGCTGTTTTCTTCTTCGGTCCACTTAGTTGATGTCGGGCTACGCTACCAGTATCACGGTAACGAGCGATGGTACAATACACAAAAGATTTATTTACAATTAAATGCTGGAGTGCTCTAACGATAGCCACTTGCGGTTTTCCAACCAAATGTAAAGAAATCACACTATCACGCAGGTCCACGTCTTCGTATAGCCCCATACAATGGTACCTCCCTTTATTCGGTATTTGATGATTTTAGCTACATAATTCTCCGGAATTGTTTCAAATTTCGTGTTTAAAGTTCGTAATGGCCTATGGCAGAAAATTGTCTGTGCAGGTTCACACTTTCGTATAGCCCCTCTATAACGGTACCTACCGATATTCGGTATTTTGATGATTTCAGCGACATTATTCAGCGGAATTGTTTCAAATTTGGTATTTGAAGTTCGTAATGGATACTACAGCCTATGATAGAAAGTTGTCTGTGCAGGTCCATGTCTTCGCATAGCCCCTATATAACGGCACCTCCCGATATTCGGTATTTTGATGATTTTAGCGACATTATTCGCCGGAATTGTTTCAAGTTTGGAATTTTAAGTTCGCAATGGATACTACAGCCTATGACAGAAAATTTCCTATGCATGTCCACGTCTTCGAATAGTCCTCATATAACGGTACCTACCGATTTTCGGCATTTTGATGATTTTAGCGACATTTTTTACTGGAATTGTTTCAAAGTTGGTATTTGAAGTTTGTAATGGATACTACAGCCTATGAAAGAAAATTGTTCGTGCAGATCCAGGTCTTCATATAGCCCCCATATAACGGTACCTGCCGATTTTCGGTATGTTGATTATTTTAGGGACATTATTTATCGGAATTGTTTCAAAATTGGTATTTGAAGTTCACAATGGATACTACAGCCTAAGAATGAAAATTGTCTGTGCAGGCCCACGTCTTCGTATGGCCCCCATATAACGATAGCTCCCGATATTCGGTATTTGGATTATTTTAGGGACATTATTTATCGGAATTGTTTCAAATTTGGTATTTGAAGTTCGTAATGGATGCTACAGCCAAGGACAGAAAATTGTCTGTGCAGGTCCATATCTCCGTATAGCCCCCATATAACCTGCACCTGCCGATATTCAGTATTTTAATGATTTTAGCTGTATTATTCACTGGAATTGTTTCAAATTTGGTATTCGAAGTTCGTAATAGATATTACAGCTTATGACAGAAAATTGTCAGTGCACGTCCACGTCTTCGTTTAGCCCCCATATAACGGCACCTCCCGATATTTTGATGAGTCGTAATTTTTTTAAAAAGTTCCAAATTCTTTGAAAAATTTCAAAGTTCGGCCGAATTTAGCCGATTTTTTACTTGTTTTTTTTTTTGTTTTTTTTATTTTAACCACCTCTAACTACATTTCGTTGAAAAATTCCATAGAAATCCCTTCCTTAAGAATTGGTTTTAATTTTTTTCCACAATCTCTAATCTCCAATAAGAAATGATTTTATTTTTTTTAATTCATTGCCATTGCAGAAAATAATTACAATGGTTAATGTATGCAATGTCAAGCTGGCCAACAAGCAACTGGTATTTGTAAATGGCCCGTTGCCATTTAGCCAATGTTAACATGGATATGTAAAATGCACCTCTCTACCTCCCACCAATACTCCTCTCTCACTCTCCCTCTTCAAAGAACGACTTTCTGTAATAATAACTGCCTAGAACAAAACTTGCTTATTTAGCGTTATGGCCCTAAATCATGTCTAGCATTCTTTGCGTCTTTGCGTCGCGGACCCAATAGGTATTGCCAAGAATTTCTTTTGTTTTGCCATTTGCCATTATTTTGTTCTTTCGATGGCAGCGGTGAAAAATGTTGTTATTTATGAGGTAAATGAAAAACAAACAGCTAACTAATGAATAACAACAGGGCAGCGTTGAGTGGAGCGGAAAGGTGAGGTGGGAGGAGGGGGAAGGAGGGTTGAAAAGTAACAGTTTTTAAAACGTGACAGGTCGCCACATAGTAAAATAGTAATATGTCTGAACGAAAATCACCGTTATTAGCCACTTTTCGATGGAATATCATTTGTCAAAGAGTGCTGTTGACTGCTGAGTTCTAATAACCCACGGCCAGCGGCGGCAGCAGCAGCAGCTGTTCTTGACAACATCATAACACTAATTTTTTTCGTTACAAAAAATTAAATGTTAAATGAATTTTTTGTTGCAAATGTGGGGTAAACATGGAAATGGATGGAGTGAATACCCTACAGAAAGTAAAGTGGACATGAGGGACTGGGTAGGATTTTGTGGGTATAATAGGCAAAGGACCCACGGTATTTTTAAAAAAAATTTCGAATAATTTTTAGGAATATTTTCCGGATTTTAATCTTGAATACTTAAAGAAGAGACCAAAATAATATAATAGAAAAAAACATTTTCCAAAGGAGGAGGATTTTTAAAATTATTTCTCCAGGGACAAACATAGAAGGATCAAAGAGGGATTTTAAGAAGGACCAAAGGTGAATTTTTATAAGTATTCTCCAAAGGACCAAAGGATTATGAAAAGTTTCTTAAGGTTTTCCAAAGGACCAAACGTCATTTTTTAAAAGTATAAAAGGACCTAGTATGGTTTCTTAAACTTATTTTCCAAAGGACGAAACGTGGATTTTTTAAAAATATTTGCCCAAGGACCAAACGTGGATTTTTTAAAAATATTTTCCCAAGGACCAAACGTGGATTTTTTAAAAATATTTTCCCAAGGGCCAAACGTGGATTTTTTAAAAATATTTTCCCAAGGACCAAACGTGGATTTTTTAAAAATATTTTCCCAAGAACCAAACGTGGATTTTTTAAAAATATTTTCTCAAGGACCAAAACGTGGATTTTTTAAAAATATTTTCTCAAGGACCAAAACGTGGATTTTTTAAAAGAAATTTTCCAAAGGACCGAACGTGGATTTTTTAAAAATATTTTCCCAGGGACCAAACGTGGATTTTTTGAAAATATTTTCCCAGGGACCAAACGTGGATTTTTTAAAAAATATTTTCCAAAGGACCAAATGTGGATTTTTAAAACTAATTTTCCAAAGGACCAATCGTGGATTTTTAAAAGTAATTTTCCAAAGGACCAAACGTGAATTTTTTAAAAATATTTTCGCAAGGACCAAACGTGGATTTTTTTTAAATATTTTCCCAAGGACAAAACGTGGAGTTTCAAAAATATTTTCCCAAGGACCAAACGTGGATTTTTTAAAAATATTTTTCCAAGAACCAACCTTGGATTTTTAAAAATATTTTTCCCAAGGACCAAACGTGGATTTTTTAAAAATATTTTCCCAAGGACCAAACGTGAATTGTTACAAAATATTTTCCCAAGGACCAAACGTGGATTTTTTAAAAATATTTTTCCAAGAACCAACCTTGGATTTTTAAAATATTTTTCCCAAGGACCAAACGTGGATTTTTTAAAAATATTTTCCCAAGGACCAAACGTGAATTGTTACAAAATATTTTCCCAAGGACCAAACGTGGATTTTTTAAAAATATTTTCCCAAGGACCAAACGTGGATTTTTTAAAAATATTTCCCCAAGGACCAAACGTATATTTTCTTAAAATATTTCCCCAAGGACCAAACGTGGATTTTTTAAAAATATTTCCCCAAGGACCAAACGTGGATTTTTTAAAAATATTTCCCCAAGGACCAAACGTGAATTTTTAAAAATATTTTCCAAAGGACCTAACGTGGATTTTCAAAAATAGTTTCCAAAGGAGCAAATGTGGATTTTTAAAAGTATTCTTCCAAAGGACCAAACGTGGATTTTTTAAAAGTAATTTTCCAAAGGACCAAACGTGGATTTT
Organism: Musca domestica; assembly: GCF_030504385.1. NCBI lineage: Eukaryota > Metazoa > Arthropoda > Insecta > Diptera > Muscidae > Musca > Musca domestica. The sequence continues at coordinate 167,534 of NW_026712415.1, read as the reverse complement.
TTTAAAAGTAATTTTCCAAAGGACCAAACGTGGATTTTTTAAAAATATTTTCCCAAGGACCAAACGTGGATTTTTTAAAAATATTTTCCCAAGGACCAAACGTGGATTTTTTAAAAACATTTTCCCAAGGACCAAACATGGATTTTTTAAAAATATTTTCCCAAGGACCAAACGTGAGTCCTCATAGGCGAGCTGGAGGGCCAGAGAGTCCTTATAGGCGAGCTGGAGGGCCAGTGAGTCCTCATAGGCGAGCTGGTGGCCAGTGAGTCCTCATAGGCGAGCTGAGTGAGCGGTGAGTCTACATAGACGTGCTGGATGGGCCACTGAGTCTATATAGACGAGCTGGATGGGCCACTGAGTCTACATAGACGAGCTAGAGGGGCCTGTCAGTCTATATAGACGAGCTGTAGGGGCCTGTGAGTCTACATAGACGAGCTGGAGGGGCCTGTGAGTCTACATAGACGAGCTGGAGGGGCAAGTGAGTCTATAAGACGAGCTGGAGAGGCCTGTGAGTCTACATAGGAGAGCTGAAGGGGCCTGTGAGTCTACATAGACGAGCTGGAGGGGCCTGTGAGTCTACATAGACGAGCTGAAGGGGCCTGTGAGTCTACATAGGAGAGCTGGTGGGGCCAGTGAGTCCTCATAGACGAGCTGGAGGGGCCAGTGACTCTACATTGACGAGCTGGAGGGGCCTGTGAGTCTACATAGACGAACTGCAGGGGCTAGTGAGTCTACATAGGAGAGCTGGTGGGTCCAGTGAGTCCTCATAGACGAGGTGGTGGGCCAGTGAGTCTCTATAGACGAGCTGGTGGGCCAGTGAGTCTCTATAGACGAGCTGGTGGTCTACATAGACGAGCTGGAGGGGCCAGTGAGTCTACATAGACGAGCTGGAGGGGCCTGTGAGTCTACATAGGCGAGCTGAAGGGGCCTGTGAGTCTACATGGACGAGCTGGACGGGCCAGTGAGTCTACATAAGTGAGCTGGGGAGTTAAAAAATAGAGCGAGTCCACATATATGCTCACAAAAACCTCTTTGAAACGCCAGAGAAGTGTCATCCAGATTCGCACAATGCCACACCTTTCTGAGCTGTCTCTTCTTTTTTGTCTGGCTCTGCCTAGCAAAAAAGAGGCTAAATACCAGCCAACAGGTTGTTAGGGTTTTTAAACAAATTAATTTTTGTTGTTGCACTTGTTGTTGTTGTTTTTCTGTTAGTAAATCAATGAACTAAGCCCACAACAAAATATTTTAAAATTCAAAAAGCTTAACGTTTCATTTGTTTCAAAACATCATCGAAACATCATCCGGTCAAGAGACGGAGCAAAAAAAAAAAAGAAGAACGAATAAATTAACATATTAACAAAAAATTCGAAAAAAAAACAAATGAAAACGAAATAAAAACCGTCTGTCAAAATTGCACCGAAGAGGGGGGACACCTCTCCGCACAAAACTGTGCTGTTGGTTATTTTGAATGGAGACAACAGTTTTGAAGTCAAAATTTTTGTAGGGGAATTCGAAAATAGACCATCGCAAATCGAAACTAGTTTCAATCGAGAGCTTCATAACGAAAGATAACACGAACGGTCGGTGGAGATAAGATATCGAATTAAAACGGAATATTAACTTCTGGATTTAGAATCGTAACAGGAATTGAATATTTTGAAAAATTGGGAGAGAGAGAAAAAATGAACATTTGCAACAATCCCAATACCCGCCTCCTGATGAGGCTAATCGTCGATGTGCTGCTGCTGTCCAGTGTCTTCACCGTGGCCTTGGTCATTTTGCCGCAAATGTTGCGCACGCGTCATCGAGGTTTCTTCTGCGACGACGAAAGCATTTCCTATCCCTTTAAGCAGGACACCATCTTGAGACGCATTCATGTCACGATTTTGGCCATTGCCGTACCTGCTGCCACCATCCTCATCATTGAAATGCTGCGTGTAACTTTTCCTGCACCTAAATCCGCCACCTCCACAGCTAAATACGGACACGTGCCAAAACCACCGCAGCGTTATGTATTTGTCGGCTTACGCATACCCACCTTCGTGAGCGAATGCTACAATCTCATGGGCGTTTACCTGTTTGGCCTGGCCTTGGTGTTAATCGCCTGCAGCTGCACCAAACATTTTACCGGCCGCCTGGCACCCTACTTTATGGACGTTTGTCAACCGCTGTTGGCGAACAACGTGACCGCCTGTACTGACCCCTCGCATTTTGGGCGTTTTATTGAATTCTACACCTGCTCGTCGCTAACAGCAACACCAAAGCTACTGGACAGCATGCGACACTCGTTTCCCAGTGTCCACTCGGCCGCCACAGCCTATGCCATGATCTTTTTGGCCATATACATGCAAGCTCGTCTCAAAACCGGCTGGATAAAACTCTGGCGTTGTCTGCTGCAATTTGGCGGTGTGGTGGTTGCACTGCTGGTGGCTCTCGAGCGTGTGGGTTCGTATCGTCATCATTGGAGCGATGTGGCTATGGGTGCTGGCATTGGTTGCCTATTGGCCTTCTTCATGACCATCTATGTGTCGCCACTGTTCCGTCAGGTACCCATAAAGGTACGACGCATTCGCGATGATAGTTCAAATATTTATGGATACTATACCGTGATGCCGAAACCGACATATTTTGTTTAAGTGATATATTTTTTTATTTAGGAACATTAAGGCAATAAGAACAACAACGACATATATAAATATATAAAACGAATTAAAAGTATTATTCTTAAAACAAAATGGAAATTTAATTATTTGTTGAGCGGGTGATAAATGGTCAACAGCTAAATAGATCAGAGAGTTAAAAGGGGAAAATAGAGATAAAAAGGGAAAATAGAGGGTATATGGGAGCTAAAGCTCGCCTATGTAGACTCACTGGCCCCTTCAGCTCGTCTATGTAGACTCACTGGCCTTTCCAGCTCATCTGTGAAGGTTCGCTGACGCCCCAGCCCGTCTATGTAAACTCACTGACCCTCCAGCCCGTCTATGTAGACTCAGTGACCCCTCCAGCTCGTCTATGTAGACTCAGTGGCCCCTCCAGCTCGTCTATGTAGACTCACTGGCCCCTCCAGCTAGTCTATGTAGACTCACTGGCCCCTCCAGCTCGTCTATATCGATTCACTGACCCCTCCAGCTCGTCTATGTAGACTAACTGGCCCCTCCAGCTCGTCTATGTAGACTCAGTGACCCCTCCAGCTCGTCTATGTAGACTCAGTGGCCCCTCCAGCTCGTCTATGTAGACTCACTGGCCCCTCCAGCTCGTCTATGTAGACTCACTGGCCCCTCCAGCTCGTCTATGTAGACTCACTGGCCCCTCCAGCTCGTCTATGTAGACTCACTGGCCCCTCCAGCTCGTCTATGTAGACTCACTGGCCCCTCCAGCTCGTCTATGTAGACTCACTGGCCCCTCCAGCTAGTCTATGTAGACTCACTGGCCCCTCCAGCTAGTCTATGTAGACTCAGTGACCCCTCCAGCTCGTCTATGTAGACTCAGTGGCCCCTCCAGCTCGTCTATGTAGACTCACTGGCCCCTCCAGCTCGTCTATGTAGACTCACTGGCCCCTCCACCAAGTTTATGTAGATTCACTGGACCCTCCAGCTCATCTAAGTAAATTCACTGGCCCCTCCAGCTCGTCTATGTAGACTCACTGGCCCCTCCAGCTCGTCTATGTAGACTCACTGGCCCCTCCAGCTCGTCTATGTAGACTCACTGGCCCCTCCAGCTCGTCTATGTAGACTCACTGGCCCCTCCAGCTCGTCTATGTAGACTCACTGGCCCCTCCAGCTAGTCTATGTAGACTCACTGGCCCCTCCAGCTAGTCTATGTAGACTCACTGGCCCCTCCAGCTCGTCTATATCGATTCACTGACCCCTCCAGCTCGTCTATGTAGGCTCACTGGCCCCTCCAGCTCGTCTATGTAGACTAACTGGCCCCCCAGCTCGTCTATGTAGACTCTCTGGCCCTCCAGCTCGTCTATATAGACTCACCGGCCCCTCCAGCTAGTCTATGTAGACTCACTGGCCCCTCCAGCTAGTCTATGTAGACTCACTGGCCCCTCCAGCTAGTCTATGTAGACTCACTGGCCCCTCCAGCTCGTCTATGTCGATTCACTGACCCCTCCAACTCGTATATGTAGGCTCACTGGCCCCTCCAGCTCGTCTATGTAGACTCACTGGCCCCTCCAGCTCGTCTATGTAGACTCACTGGCCCCTCCAGCTCGTCTATGTAGACTAACTGGCCCCTCCAGCTCGTCTATGTAGACTCACTGGCCCCTTCAGCTCATCTATGTAGACTCACTGGCCCCTCCAGCTCGTCTATGTCGATTCACTGACCCCTCCAGCTCGTCTATGTAGGCTCACTGGCCCCTCCAGCTCGTCTATGTAGGCTCACTGGCCCCTCCAGCTCGTCTATGTAGACTAACTGGCCCCTCCAGCTCGTCTATGTAGACTAACTGGCCCCTCCAGCTCGTCTATGTAGACTCACTGGCCCTCCAGCTCGTCTATATAGACTCACTGGCCCTCCAGCTCGTCTATATAGACTCACTGGCCCTCCAGATCGTCTATGTAGACTCACCGGCCCGTCCAGCTAGTCTATGTAGACTCACTGGCCCCTCCAGCTAGTCTATGTAGACTCACTGGCCCCTCCAGCTAGTCTATGTAGACTCACTGGCCCCTCCAGCTCGTCTGTGTAGATTCACTGGCCCCTCCATCTCGTCTATGTAGACTCACTGGCCCCTCCAGCTCGTCTATGTAGACTCACTGGCCCCTCCAGCTCGTCTATGTAGACTCACTGGCCCCTCCAGCTCATCTATGTAGACTCACTGGCCCCTCCAGCTCGTCTATGTAGACTCACTGGCCCTTTCCAGCTCATCTATGTAGACTCACTGGCCCCTCCAGCTCGTCTATGTAGACTCACTGGCCCTTTCCAGCTCATCTATGTAGACTCACTGGCCCCTCCAGCTCGTCTATGTAGACTCACTGGCCCTTTCCAGCTCGTCTATGTAGACTCTCTGGCCCCTCCAGCTCGTCTATGTAGACTCACTGGCCCCTACAGCTAGTCTATGTAGACTCTCTGGCCCCTCCAGCTCGTCTATGTTGGCTCACTGGCCCCTCCAGCTCGTCTATGTAGACTCACTGGCCCCTCCAGCTCGTCTATGTAGACGCACTGGCCCCTCCAGCTCGTCTATGTAGACTCACTGGCCCCTTCAGCTCGTCTATGTAGACTCACTGGCCCCTCCAGCTCATCTATGTAGACTCACTGGCCCCTCCAGCTCGTCTATGTAGACTCACTGGCCCCTCCAGCTCATCTATGTAGACTCACTGGCCCCTCCAGCTCGTCTATGTAGACTCACTGGCCCTTTCCAGCTCATCTATGTAGACTCACTGGCCCCTCCAGCTCGTCTATGTAGACTCACTGGCCCTTTCCAGCTCATCTATGTAGACTCACTGGCCCCTCCAGCTCGTCTATGTAGACTCACTGGCCCTTTCCAGCTCGTCTATGTAGACTCTCTGGCCCCTCCAGCTCGTCTATGTAGACTCACTGGCCCCTACAGCTAGTCTATGTAGACTCTCTGGCCCCTCCAGCTCGTCTATGTTGGCTCACTGGCCCCTCCAGCTCGTCTATGTAGACTCACTGGCCCCTCCAGCTCGTCTATGTAGACTCACTGGCCCCTCCAGCTCGTCTATGTAGACTCACTGGCCCCTTCAGCTCGTCTATGTAGACTCACTGGCCCCTCCAGCTCATCTATGTAGACTCACTGGCCCCTCCAGCTCGTCTATGTAGACTCACTGGCCCCTCCAGCTCGTCTATGTAGACTCACTGGCCCCTCCAGCTCGTCTATGTAGACTCACTGGCCCCTCCAGCTCGTCTATGTAGACTCACTGGCCCCTCCAGCTCGTCTATGTAGACTCACTGGCCCCTCCAGCTCGTCTATGTAGACTCACTGGCCCCTCCAGCTCGTCTATGTAGACTCACTGGCCCCTCCAGCTCGTCTATGCAGACTCACTGGCCCTCCAGCTCGTCTATGTAGACTCACTGGCCCCTCCAGCTCGTCTATGTAGATTCGCTGGCCCCTCCAGCTCGTCTATGTAGATTCGCTGGCCCCTCCAGCTCGTCTATGTAGATTCGCTGGCCCCTCCAGCTCGTCTATGTAGATTCGCTGGCCCCTCCAGCTCGTCTATGTAGATTCGCTGGCCCCTCCAGCTCGTCTATGTAGACTCACTGGCCCCTTCAGCTCGTATATGTAGACTCACTGGTCCCTCCAGCTCGTCTATGTAGACTCACTGGCCCTCCAGCTCGTCTATGTAGACTCACTGGCCCTCCAGATCGTCTATGTAGACTCACCGGCCCCTCCACCTAGTCTATGTAGACTCACTGGCCCCTCCAGCTAGTCTATGTAGACTCACTGGCCCTCCAGCTAGTCTATGTAGACTCACTGGCCCCTCCAGCTCGTCTATGTCGATTCACTGACCCCTCCAGCTCGTCTATGTAGGCTCACTGGCCCCTCCAGCTCGTCTATGTAGACTAACTGGCCCCTCCAGCTCGTCTATGTAGACTCACTGGCCCCTCCAGCTCGTCTATGTAGACTCACTGGCCCCTCCAGCTCGTCTATGTAGACTCACTGGCCCCTCCAGCTCGTCTATGTAGACTCACTGGCCCCTCCAGCTCGTCTATGTAGACTCACTGGCCCCTCCAGCTCGTCTATGTAGACTCACTGGCCCCTCCAGCTCGTCTATGTAGACTCACTGGCCCCTCCAGCTCGTCTATGTAGACTCACTGGCCCCTCCAGCTCGTCTATGTAGACTCACTGGCCCCTCCAGCTCGTCTATGTAGACTCACTGGCCCCTCCAGCTCGTCTATGTAGACTCACTGGCCCTCCAGCTAGTCTATGTAGACTCACTGACCCCTCCAGCTAGTCTATGTAGACTCACTGGCCCCTCCAGCTAGTCTATGTAGACTCACTGGCCCCTCCAGCTCGTCTATGTCGATTCACTGACCCCTCCAGCTCGTCTATGTAGCTCACTGGCCCCTCCAGCTCGTCTATGTAGACTCACTGGCCCCTCCAGCTCGTCTATGTAGACTCACTGGCCCCTCCAGCTCGTCTATGTAGACTCACTGGCCCCTCCAGCTCGTCTATGTAGACTCACTGGCCCCTCCAGCTCGTCTATGTAGACTCACTGGCCCCTCCAGCTCGTCTATGTAGACTCACTGGCCCCTCCAGCTCGTCTATGTAGACTCACTGGCCCCTCCAGCTCGTCTATGTAGACTCACTGGCCCCTCCAGCTCGTCTATGTAGACTCACTGGCCCCTCCAGCTCGTCTATGTAGACTCACTGGCCCCTCCAGCTCGTCTATGTAGACTCACTGGCCCCTCCAGCTCGTCTATGTAGACTCACTGGCCCCTCCAGCTCGTCTATGTAGACTCACTGGCCCCTCCAGCTCGTCTATGTAGACTCACTGGCCCCTCCAGCTCGTCTATGTAGACTCACTGGCCCCTCCAGCTCGTCTATGTAGACTCACTGGCCCCTCCAGCTTGTCTATGTAGATATACTGGCCTCTTCAGCTCGTCTATGTAGACTCCCTGGCCCCTCCATCTCGTCTGTGTAGACTCACTGGCCCCTTCAGCTCGTCTATGTAGACTCACTGGCCCCTTCAGCTCGTCTATGTAGACTCACTGGCCCCTTCAACTCGTCTATGTAGACTCACTGGCCCCTCCAGCTCATCTATGTAGACTCACTGGCCCACCAGCTCGTCTATGTAGGCTAAATGTACCTTCATTGGCCGCTATTAAATTTAAACTCTATTGGTTCTTGGAAAAATTTCAGAAGCCTATATTTGTAAGCCTTGTGATCCTTCATAATATAAACTGTGCAAAAATATTTTCCTAATAAACTAAAATTTTAGGTCCGTCAGACATTAAAAAAAAATACACGTTTGTAGTTCTGGGAAAGTTTTGTAAAAAGAAATTCTTAGAACTTCCGATTGCTAGGTCCGTTGATCCTTAAAAATGCCACTTCTCTACAACAAGTAGTCTTTCGATAGAAATTCCTAAAAAAATCTTTTCTGTATAGAGGAGGGTAAGACGCATGGGTTTGAAGACCTTCAATGGATCGAGCCTGAATTGAACAAATTCAAGGAGTCTTTTTGCAGACCTAAAATAACCTTCTGGCAACTTAAAACTGGTAAAAGTGTCCTCTGTGAATAGAAGATCTTCAAACGGGTTTTTTTGGGAAGAAAAACAGGGTGAGATGAAAAAACTGCAACCAACTTCAAACTCCTGTCATTTCTAAGCCATTCGTTCGACAGCTGTTAAAATTATTTCAGTGATAGCTCATTATATTCGTCACAGCTCATTCGTTGCCCAGCAGTTTGTAAACAAACAAAATGATCGTGTTTACTTGCCAAAGGGGTCAGTTGAAAGTGTGCACCTTCGGTTGGCCACCAGAACTCAAGCGCCGGCCATGGTGATGATGTGGGCCGCCATAACAACCGATGGTCGACCTCCGCTCGTATTAATCGACCGCATCAGAATAAATGCCGAATATTATCGCGAAAATATTCTGGAGGGTGTATTAAAGCCTTGGGCACGTAAACATTTTGGCCGCAGACCTTAGACATTCCAACAGGACTCAGCATCATCACACCAAAAATGGTTACAAAATGAAGTTCCTCGCTTCATTTCCAGCGAAATCTCCGGATATCAATCCGTTGGACTATTGTGTCTGAAATATTTTGGAGAGAAAGGTTGGCACTTAAAAATACCAAAGTGTCGATCACCTCAAGCAAGCGCTTCGCCGGGCCGGGAATGGGCTAAAATACCGCAGAGCAACATTCGGGCAGCGTGTGATGGTTTCATTGGTCGTTTGAAGGCCAGAATTCGTGTCAAATCTAAACATATTCTAAAATTTGATGCTATTTCCGACATATTTTGCTTTCATTCATCTGAATTAAGAAAACTTAAGGAGTCTTCTGGAGGACCTTAAATTACCTTCTGTGAGACTTAAAATAGGTCTTCCTTTTAACTCGGGGAATAGAATAATTTAAAATGGTTTTTTTGAGAAGTCCTTCAAAAATATAAAAAAATTGACGTTGATCTTTTAAAAAAAAGTATTCCGGGTTTTGGGATCTTAAAAAAATATTTAAAAATTGATTTGGATATGTACCTCAGAAAATATTTCAAGAAATTAATGTCCGTATTGACTTAAAGACCTAAAAACTAGTTTTAAAATATAAAAACTAATTTTTAATTAAAAATCCACCTTAAAATATTTAAAAAAAATCCACGTTATTATTGGTGGCTGAAAAATATTTTCAAACAAATCCGCGTTAATATTAGTGGCTTAAAAATATTTCTAAAAAATTCAGATTAATATTAGTGGCTTAAAAAATATTTTTAAAAAATTACACAAGTAAAATTGCGGGCCGAACTTTGAATATCCTCCACCAGTTGGTATAAATTTTGCAATTTTGAAAAAAAAAAAAACCGTGGACCTGCATAGGCTAGTTTTGCCACAAGCTATTAAAATATTCAAATGCGAAACTTGAAAAAAATCTGTTTATAATGCAGCTTAAATCATAAAAATACCGAATATAGGGAGGTACCATGAACCTGTACAGACAAATTTCTGTCATAGGCTGTAGTATCCATTACGAACTTAAAATGCGAAATTTGAAACAATTCCGGTAAATAATGTCGCTGAAATCATCTAAATACCGAATATCGGGAGGTGCCGTTATATGGGGCTATACGAAGACGTGGATCTGCACAGACAATTTTCTATCATAGGCTTTAGTATTCATTAAGAACTTCAAATACTAAATTTGAGATAGTTCCGGTAAATAATGTCGCTAAAATGATCAAAATACCGAATATCGGGAGTTACCGTTATATGGGAGCTATACGAAGACGTGGACCTACATGGTCCATTTTCAATACCAAAAATCCTGCAGACATAATATACATTTGAGTAAAATTTTATCAACATAATTCATTTTGTTCGGAAGCTAGAGTGATTTCTACAGACGGGCAGACGGACAGACATTACTGAATCGACATAGAATTTTACGCTGATCAAGAATATATACTTTGTGAGATCTAAAATGTATATGTATATATTTAGAGGTGTTACAAACGGAATGACAAACTTAATATACCCTCCATAATATACTCCATACATATAATAAACGACATTAATATGAATGATTGACCCACAAAAACTATTCAAACAATTTGAGTATTGCTTAAAATTTTACTAAACTGCATAAATCATAAGTACACCTGTTTCTTAATAGCTTCATAAAATTTGCAAAAATAAAAAACCAACAACAAATTATGTCAACTCACCTCCCTGCCACAGAGGTTAAATTAACAACCACACCACAAACTCAACCCACAAAAATAACAAAATAATATTTGAATGAAATACGAGAATCTTTAGCCAAACAAGTCACGTTCCTTTTAATTGTCGTTCAACAGACAACATAAAAAAATCGAGAGTGTTTATGTGATGGAGCTAACAATTGTCAATATCAAAGACGAGAGATGAAGACAGAGAAAAAAAAACAACTGCAGTACTAGTCATTTGAAAAATTGGCTGACTATGTGAAGTAATCAGTAATCAAAAAATCTGAAATACAGGTCTGAGATATATAGACTCACTGACTTAGTTAGTGGGATTATATAGACTCACTGGATCGTTAAGCTTCTCTATATTCCAGCTTGACTAAAATATACACTCCTAATCGATGCGATTTCCATCCATACACAGTGCCGTAATAACCCACCAAACTTTTTCTCTCTTTTCTTATGTCAGCCGTTATTTGGTAATGGGAACTACACTCTCATAATCTCTCTCTCTCTCTCTCTCTCTCTCTCAATTTTTGGACAACTATGTCAGTAACATAGACTCCAAGTTCGTCTATAGTATAGAATTCTGATTCAGCCTGTAGTCGATCTCATTTAAAGTTTGGACTTGTAGTTGGTCTATTATACAAACTTTCCTATCATTCGACCCACGTTGGGCGCCGTTTTTTTTTTTTTTTTTTTTTTTTTTTTTTTTTTTTAAACACACCTTGGATTTGAAGGCAAATTTTTCTATGATTTTTTTTTAACATGGCCCATATTGAGCGGCATTGATTTAAATGAAAACAAGTAAGGAAAAGTCAAAAGCCGGGCGGGGTTGACCATATGATACCCTAAACCATTATGCGTATTTATTATAGCTTACTTGAATTCATATCATAGTTTTAGTGTAGTCAAAATTTGGGAACCATATCCAACTCTGAAACGATTTTCAATAAATTTGAAGGAGGATTTTGTACCTGTAGTACCAAATAATAACTCTGTATAGTGCATGATATGACTTCGAAAAGGATTATATTAAACAAGGATTATACCCTCCACCATTTGGCATTAAATTCGTTAAAAATCCTGTTAAAATATTAAAAATACCGAATATAGCCGTATATTAGGGTATATACGACGACGTGGACCTGCATAGGCCACTTTCGTCATAAGCTATTACAAAATTCAAATGCGAAACTTGAAAAAAAAAAAATCTGTCTATAATGTAGCTAAAATCATCAAAATACCGAATATAGGAAGGTACCATTGGGGTTATAAATCGTGGAACTGCACAGTGATAGACTCAAATAATTCCAGTACATAATGTCGCTAAAATCATCAAAATACCGAATATCGGGGGTACTGTTATATGGGGCCTATACGAAGAGTTAGACCTGCGCAGACCATTATCTGTTATAGGCTGTAGTATCCATTACGAACTTCAACTGCGGAATTTGAAACAATTCCGGCAGGTACCGTTATATTGGGGTTATACCAAAACGTGGACCTACATGGCTCATTTATGCTGATCAAGAATTTATATAATTTTTGGGGTCTAAAATGTGTATTTCGAGGTGTTACAAACGGAATGACAAACTTAATATACCCACCATGCTATTGTGGAGGGTATAAAAATTTTTATTGCAGCAATAGATATACCGCGTTTCAAATATTGGAAAAAATCGTTTCAATATGAAAAAATCTACACAATTTTGGCTGATACTACATATATGGAGGAAAATAACCGTATATTCGGGTGAAGATGTTTATCGAAGGTATATATCCGATGTCCGGTATCAAATATCATTGTTGTGGAGTGCATATTACGCATGTGAGGATCCAAAAAGATTCTCACCAAAATTCGGATGAAACATATATGGAAGCTATTGCTATTTCTAAACTGAAGTACACCAAATTTGATGTACTTGCTTCTAGACGGTTTTCGGACGAATTTGCCAAAATTCAGGCCATTTGGACCGATATTGGCCATATGGTGCACAATTAACCCGAAATCGGTCGAACATACAGGGTAAGATAAAAAAACTGCAAAGAAGACAAATGCCATAATTTTTACATATTTTTAAATGTTATTAAATGAAAGCAAAAAAGTCGGAAATAGCATCAAATTTTAAAATAAGTTTAGATTTGTTCGAATTGCTCAACTTTGGTACGAATTATGGCCTTCAAACGGCCAATGATACTGTCACACGCTGCTCGAATGTTGCTCTCCGGTATTTTGGCCCATTCCTGGCGAAGCGCTTGCTTGAGATGATGGACACTTTGGTATATTTTAGTGCCAACCATGCTTTCCAAAATACTCCAGACACAATAGTCCAACGGATTTGTATCCGGAGATTTTGGTGGCCATAGTGCGCTGGAAATGAAGCGAGGAACCACATTTTTTAATTTTGGGTCTGTTTTCTTTCTGTTGCGGTGTAAGTTCTTGCACTTTTTGGAATTTCAATGGCTTTACCACGAGCTCATTTTTTCAATATTTGCCGAATGAAATGTTGCGATATGTTCAGCCCACGAGCCATTTTTCGGCCACTGCGACGAGGGTTTCGATCAAGTCGCTTCTTTACTTTTCGAACCATTTCTGCGGATGTTGCTGGATTTTTCTACAAAAGTCGCTTTCAATGGGACGACATAATTTTCAATAAAAATGCCTACAATTTGTTACCATTTTTCTAATTTTTTTTTAAATGCATAGATTTTTCTATGATAAAATAACTTATTTTTTATGATTTTAGAAAAAAAAAACTACAAAAAATTCCGACAAAATATTTAAGAAAAATACCATCAATTGGGAGCCATTCGTTTGTATGAAAGTTCTATAATTGAGTATCAGTAAGTTTTTAAGAAAATACAAACAATTGGCCGACATAATTTTCTAAGAAAATTGTGAAAATAAAAACTCACGTTAGAGCTTCAGAATTTGAAGGAAAGGTTTTTTTTTTACAAAAATTCCTTTCAATAGAACCCCATAATTTTCAATAAAAATACTTACAATTTGTCACAATTGTTGGTAGATTTTTTTTTTTTTTTTTTTTTTTTTTTTTTTTTTTTTTTTTTTTGAAATGCTACGTTTTTTCTATGAGGAAATAACTTATTTTCTATGATTTTATAAAAAAAAGTACAAAAAATTCCGACAAATTATTTAAGAAAAATACCAACAATTGGGCGCCATATTTTTTATGAAGAGTACCATGATTGTGCTTTAGTCAGTTTTTATGAAAATATAAACAATATTTTTGTTAAGAAAATTATGAAAAAAAAAATTCTGGTTAAGGCTCCAAAATGTTTTTAAGAAAATTAGGAAAATCCCTGAAAATTGTCCATGATTCCTGAAAAATATTTGATTGAGCTTTAGTCAGTTTTTATGAAAATAAGAATTGGGCGCCATAATTTTCTAAGAAAATTATGAAAATAAAAATTCTGGTTAGGGCTCCAGAATGTTTTTAAGAAAATTATGAAAATCCCTGAAAATTGTCCATGATTCCTGAAAAATATTTGATTGAGCTTTAGCCAGTTTTTATGAAAATAACAATTGGGCGCCATGATTTTCTAAGAAAATTGTGAAAATAAAAATTCTGGTTAGGGGTGCAGAATGTTTTTAAGAAAATTATAAAAATCCCTCAAAATTGTCCATGATTCCTGAAAAATATTTGATTGAGCTTTAGCCAGTTTTTATGAAAATAACAATTGGGCGCCATGATTTTCTAAGAAAATTATGAAAATAAAAATTCTGGCTGGGGCTCCAGAATGTTTTTAAGAAAATTATGAAAATCCCTGAAAAATTTCCATGATTCCTGAAAAATATTTGATTGAGTCAGTTTTTTACGAAAATAAGAATTGGGCGGTATAATTTTCTAAGAAAATTATGAAAATAAAAATTCTGGTTAGGGCTCCAGAATGTTTTTAAGAAAATTATGAGAATCCCTGAAAATTGTCCACTATTCCTGAAAAATATTTGATTGAGCTTTAGTCAGTTTTTATGAAAATAAGAATTGGGCGCCATAATTTTCTAAAAAAATTATGAAAATAAAAATTCTGGTTAGGGCTCCAGAATGTTTTTAAGAAAATTATGAGAATCCCTGAAAATTGTCCATAATTCCTGAAAAATATTTGATTGAGCTTTAGCCAGTTTTTATGAAAATAACAATTGGGCGCCATGATTTTCTAAGAAAATTGTGAAAATAAAAATCCTGGCTGGGGCTCCAGAATGTTTTTAAGAAAATTATGAAAATCCCTGAAAAATTTCCATGATTCCTGAAAAATATTTGTTTGAGCTTTAGCCAGTTTTTATGAAAATAATAATTGGGCGCCAAAATTTTCTAAGAAAATTATGAAAATAAAAATTCTGGTTAGGGCTCCAGAATGTTTTTAAGAAAATTATGAGAATCCCTGAAAATTGTCCACTATTCCTGAAAAATATTTGATTGAGCTTTAGTCAGTTTTTATGAAAATAAGAATTGGGCGCCATAATTTTCTAAGAAAATTATGAAAATAAAAATTCTGGTTAGGGCCACAGAATGTTTTTAAGAAAATTATGAAAATCCCTGAAAATTGTCCATGATTCCTGAAAAATATTTGATTGAGCTTTAGCCAGTTTTTATGAAAATGAGAATTGGGCGCCATAATTTTCTAAGAAAATTATGAAAATAAAAATTCTGGTTAGGGCTCCAGAATGTGTTTAAGAAAATTATGAAAATCTATTCCTGAAAAATATTCCCATGATTTTCTATTAAAAATATTTATTATTGGGCGCCATTTAACTTGTTTAAAATTTTTCTATAAAATAAGTTGTTGTGAAACCCCTTGTCCCTAACATGATTTATAAATCCATTCCGGATTTTGTAACATTGTTCCATTATTCAATTAACCACATAATTCAATTTTGCAATTAATTTCAAATATAATTCAATTTTATGTTACTCTTCTTGACACCATAAATTGCATAGCAAGTTCCCCCTTATCTCCACGATGTCTTAATCTTGAAACAATTAGGGAATGTCCCCGCCCCCCATCCCCCTTTCTAAGTGTGGTTTACTTTCCAGTTTCGAAATAGTTTCTATTCTCAAACACTTGTCATGTCACAGCTCGGGCTCAAGCGACTATCAGCAGCCATTCTGGGGTCTTGTTTTCGTTTTATGATCACGAAATGTTTTACCAGGCAATTACTAGAAGAACTTCTTTCCATTCAGTCTGTCTGGCATTTGTTTTTTGACAAAATTCACAATTGTCACCCAAAATGACTAGCCAGCTTAGCTAGCTAGCTGTCTGGCTTGATAGCCCTGAGTACTGGTTCATCATCATTCTTCGCTGATGTTTCTATTCAGGGTCATAAAATGTTAAGTGGGTCTCTTCCCAAAAAGAACAAAAACAACAACAACAGCGGCCACCATGACACTTTGTGACAAGGGCTACATTAAAAAAACGCTGTCTTACAAGACAATTCGACACTAAAATTATTAATAACTTCACACACTCACAGTCCCGGCCCCGGCATTGTGGAAAAAAAACAAGTAAAAAAGCTGTAAGTTCGGCCGGGCCGAACTTTTAATACCCTCCACCATTTGGTGCAAATTTGGCAATTTCCAAAAAAAAAATAAAATAAATAAATAAATAAAATAAAAAAAATCCTTTAAAAATTCTGTTAAAATCTTAAAAATACCGAATGTCTATACGACGACGTATACATGCATAGGCAACTTTTGTCATAAGTTATTACAACATTTAAATGCGAAACATGAAGAAAAATTTGTTTATAATGTAGCTAAAATCATCAAAATACCGAATATAGGGGGTACCGTTATATGGGGGCTATACCAAGACGTGTACCTGCACAGACAATTTTCTGGCATGGGCTGAAGTATCCATTACGAACTTCTAATGCGAAATTTAAAACAATCCCGGTAAATAATGTCGCTAAAATCATCAAAATACCGAATATCGGGGGGTACGGTATATGGGGCCTATACGAAGACGTGGACCTACATGGTCCATTTTCTGTTTTCTGCTGCAGTATCTATTACGAACTTCAAATACCAAATTTGGAACGGTTCCGTTAAATAATGTCGCTAAAATCATCAAAATACCGAATTTCGGGGGGTACCGTTATATGGGGGCTATACGAAGACGTGGACCTGCACAGATAATTTTCTGTCTTAGGCTGTAGTATCCATTACGAACTTCAAATGCCAAATTTGAAACAATTCCGGTGAATAATGTCGCTAAAATCATCAAAATACCGAATATCGAGAGGTACCGTTATATGGGGGCTATATGAAAACTTGGACCTACATGACCCATTTACGAACTTAACCTGCCTACTGGCAAAATATACATGTGTGCAAAATTTTAGCCTTCTATCTCAATTTGTTCGAAAGATAGCGTGATTACAACAGACAGACAGACAGACAGACAGACAGACAGACGGACAGACAGACAGACAGACACACAGACAGACAGACGGACATGGCTAAATCGTCTTAGAATTTTACGCTGATCAAGAATATATATACTTTGTTGGGTCTGACGTGAGTATTTCGAGGAGTTACAAACGGAATGACAAAATTAATATACCCTCCATAGTATGGTGGAGGGTATAAAAAAGAGAGGGAGAGGAAGAGAGAGCGTCTTAATGGCAATAATTAAAAATTGTTTTCAATTCAAGAATCTCCTCACATAATGAGCTTTGTGTTTTTGGGTTTGTTATTTCCCAAAACAATGGTTGTTGTATTTTTTGACAATTCTACGACGTTGTATAAACAAGTATTTATGTGGGGGAAAAAGCTTAGAATTCATTAAAGAGAGCTTTTGGGTTTTAAGTTCGACCAAGTGATCTGTTATTGAATGGGTGCATAAGCTTACCATCCACACTTGGGGCCGAGAATTTCACTCAGTTATGGGCTGAGTTGTCGTTATGTTAATGAGCGATGACCGTTAAGAATGAGCTTTTGAGTTAAAGAACAATTAATTAGCCTGAAGCTTTGAGTGTTCTTTTGTATAGAATTGTTCGTAGCACACGTAATTAAAATACACCATTTACTGTGTAAATAATAATTAATTAATAATAATGAATTAGCAAAAAATATATTCTAAATATATTGTTAAAAATTCCTCAACAATAAAAAAATTGTTCCTTAAATCTGGGACCATAAAAGGGATGTTTTTTTTTTTTGTAAAATTGTTAAAAAAAAATCGGCATAATATATTGAAACCCGGAAAGGGGGATTGTCCATTCAAAAATATATATGACAATATTGGTATAAAAATTAAAAAAAAATTATACCCTGGTAAACATTACCATCGTTCTCCACTAATAAACAAACGTTGTTTTTATAAAAACAACAATAAAGGGATAAAGCCTGACCATTTTGCAACAACAAAATGCTACGGTATCCAAAACAAACAAGCCAAACTGTTCCAAAAAAAAAAAAAAAAAACAGTAAAGAAAGTCCTAAAGTCGGGCGAGGCCGATTTTATGATACCCTACACCACTTTGCTAATTTAGTAGAGCTCCGCATAACAATTAAAATTTTTTATGGGAGAATTCATTCATACACGCTATGATTATAATTATAATTTAAAGTTCAAAAGACTAAATATGCCGAAGCATTTGTATCTTTTATATTCGGACTTGTGTTGCCCATTTGGTGCACAATTAATTTGAAATCGTATAAAAATATATATATGGGAACTATATCCAAATCGGAACCGATCTCGATAAAATTTGGCAAAGATATTTCTGAGCTGTATTTGATATATTTCCCTGAATATCTTTGTTACGGAGTGCATATTACGGCTGCGGAGGACAAAAATAACAAATCGGATGAACAATATATATGGGAGCTATAGTTATATCTGAACCGATCTTCACCAAATTTGGCATACTAGCTTCTAGACTCAATTCCGTCGTATGTGCCAAATTTCATCCTATTTGGACAAATATTAGACGTTTGGTGTACAATAAAAAGTAAACCGGACGAAGTTATATATGGGAGCTATATCTGAACCGATCACGATAAAATTAAGCAAATGTATTTCTGAGCTGCATTTGATATATTTCCCTAAATATTGTTGCTACAGAGTGCATATTACGGCTGCGGAGGACAAAAATAACAAATCGGATGAACAATATATATATGGGAGCTATACCTATATCTGAACCGATTTCGATAAAATTTGGCATACTTCTTTTCAGGCGTAATTTGGTTGTATGTGCAAAATTCCATAATATTCGGGCTGATAATACACGTTTGGTGCACAATAAAAGGTAAATCGGACAAAGTTATATATGAGAGCTATATCTAAATTTTGACCGATTATCTCCAATTTCAATAGGGTTCGTCCTTGGGCCAAACAAATGATTTGTGCAAAATTTCATCTGTATCGGGTAATAAATGCGGACTGTACTTTGTTTACAAAAATACATGGACAGACGGACGGACGGACGTGCATAATTCGACTCAGAATGTGATTCTATGCAGATCATCAAAAGGTATGAGAGCTATAACTATATCTGAACAGATTTTCCTCAAATCCAAAGTATATGCTTCTAGGCTGAATTCCGACGGAAGTGCCAAAAGGTGAGGTAAAAAAACTGCAACAAAGTCAAACGCCATAATTTTTACATTTTTTTTTAATTTAATTGAATGAAAGCAAAAAATGTCGGAAGTAGCATCAAATTTTAGAATAAGTTTAGATTTGTTGGAATCGGTCACCTTTGGCACGAATTATGGCCTTCAAATGGCCAATAAAACCGTTGCACAAAAGCCAAAGTGTTGCCCTATGGTATTTTGGGCCATTCCCGGCGAAACGCTTGCTTGAGGTGATCGACACTTTGGTATTTTTTAGTGCCAACCTTGCTTTCCAAAATACTTCAGGCACAATAGTCCAACGGATTGGTATCCGGGGATTTTGGTGGCTTTTGTGCGCTGGAAATGAAGCGAGGCACCTCATTTTGCAACCATTCTTGGGTGGCGCATGCTGAGTGCAATGGTGCTGAGTCCTATTGGAATGTCCAAGGTCTGCGGCAAAAATGTTTGAGTGCCCAAGGCTTTAATACACCCTCCAGAATATTGTCGCGATAATATTCGGCATTTATTCTGATGATATGATATCCAGGGTCGATTAATCCGAGCGGAGAGCGACCATCGGCTGTTATGGCGGCCCACACCATCACCATGCCCGGCGCTTGAGTTCTGGTGGCCAACCGAACGTTCACATTTTCAGATGACCTCTTTGGCATGTAAACACGATCATTTTGTTTGTTTCAAACTGCTGGACAGCGAATGTTTTCTCATCGGAGAAAACCAAAACTAAATTTGGCAGTTAACCGCTTTCGGCCAAGCGAAGCAACTCTTTAGCTCTTTTAAATCTATTTTCTTTCTGTTGCGGTGTAAGTTATTGCACTTTTTGGAATTCTAAGGGCCTTACCCCGAGCTCATTTTTCAATATTTGCCGAATGGAATATTGCGATATGTTCAGCTCATCGGCCACTGCGAAGCGAGTTTCGATCAACTCGCTTTTTTTTTACTTTTCGAACCATTTCTACTGATGCTGCTGTTTTCTTACCTTCACTTCCTTGACATCGGGCTACGCTATCAGTATCACGATAACGAGCGATGGTAAGAGAAACAAAAGATTTATTCACATTTTAATGCTGAAGTGCTTTATCGAAGAAACCACAATTTTCTGTCACAGGCTGTAGCATCCATTACGAACTTCAAATACGACATCTCAAACGATTTCGTTGAGTTTAGTACCTGAAATCGTAAAATTACCGAATATAGGGAGTTACTGATGTATGGTGCCTATACGAAGACCTGGACCTGCACATTAGGAACATCAAATACTAAATTTGAAACAATTCCGGTGGATAACGTCGCTAAAATCATCAAAATATATATGGCCTCTACAGAGATCTGGACTTGCATAGACAATTTTCTGTCATAGACTGGGAACTTCAGTTAGGAACTCAAATTCGAAATTTGAAAGAATTCCTGTGAATATTGTACTTAAAATCCTCAAAATGCCGAATATAGAGAGGTACCGACATATTAGGGCTATACGAAGATCTGGACCTGCATAGACAATTTTCTGTCACAGGCTGTAGTACCAGTTACGAACTTCAAATTCGAAATTTGAAACAATTCCGGTGAAAAAAGTAGCTAAAATCATCAAAATACCGAATATCGGGAGGTGGCGTTATATGGGGCTATACGAAGGCGTGGACATGTAGGCACAATTTGCGTCACAGGCTGTAGAAGCCTTTGCGATATTCAAATACCAAATTTGAAACAATTCCGGTGAATAATAACGCCAAAATCATCAAAATACTGAATATCCGGACGTAACGTTATATGGGGCTACACCTAAACTAGGTCTTTGTATGGCCCATTTTCAATACCAAAAGTTCTGCAGACAAAACACACATTTGAGTGAAGTTTTATCAATCCACTTCAATTCGTTCGGAAGCTAGAGTGATTTCCACAGACGAACAGAAAGACTGACGGACGGGCATCGCTAAATCGACATAGTTTTTAAGGCTGATCAAGAATATATATATATATATATATACTTTGTCACCAATATTCTTTCCTTCACACCAACACCGATTCAAATTTCAGTATCCTAGCCAATGGTCTAGCATTTAGTACGTTTTGGTATTTTCGGTACTCTTTTTGTTCGAATTCCCAAAAATGTTTTTATATCTGACCTCAAAATACGCAAATGGTAAGCCTTGTATTAAATTCCATGAGGATTCCTGTGGGAGTTGACCACCAATAAAAAATGGTATTTTCCCTCGGAAATGGTGTAGTTGTTTTCGGCCTTTGAGACATCACTTGCCGGAGCACCAAACAATAACTGACCATTGACTATGACTGGTGGTTTAAATTTAATTATCAAAGCTTCGTCATAGTTCATTAAGAATGGGGTCCAGCCATAACCCCATCGGTCGAGAATAAACAAATAATTCTCAGAGAGTTTATTTTATGAGAACGAGAGTCATGTTAATTAATTTTGAGCATTAAATGTTTCGAGGGGATTTTATGGTTGGATGCAACCCTATCTCTCAGAGTAGAGAGAGAGAGAGAGAGAGAGAGAGAGAGAGCAGACTTGAATGTCATTAATAAATGGAAAAATAAAACCAAAACAATGTGACAAGGCGTTTGTCGCAAGAGCAAAGAAAACAATAATAACAACAACAACACGAACAATGCTAATAAAACATTTTTTATTATCTTCTTTGGCAAAGAAACACGATCGCAAGCGAGGTTTGAAATAGTCTCCAATGTTTGAATGAACTTGGTTGGGCCAAGACTTTGTTTTGAGTCTGGAGTCTTGAGGCTCGGATAAACTTTTCGAGAACGAAAGTTTTCTTTCCTTTTTTTGAAAAAAAAAAAAAAAAAATCGTTTATCAAAATTACGTTGCAGAGTCGGGGAAAGAAATCCCAGCTGTGAACAATTATCGCCAACGAAGAAGTCATTCTCAAAGAAAAATCAAGAAACCCCAATGAATCTCAGCTTTAAGCAATTAAGACAGAAAGTGAAATAAACGATGATGATGATGATGAGGATGGAATAAAACAACAGATAAAATAAAAACACAACAAAGAAAACAAGTGCCATCGTGAAAATGAAAACAAAATGCATTTTCATTATTTCCATTTCAAGCCGACCGCACGTAATGCATCAGTGGAAGTAGAAGTGGAGTAGTGAGTGAATGAATCTTGTGGATGCAATATTTCAAAATAACCACAACAGATTTTGCGATTTATAACCACAAAAATCCACAACATATGTGAATCAAAAAAAAAAAAAAAAAAAAAAAAGAGAAAAGAAAAAAAGTTCTGTGAAATTAAAAAATAAATAAAAATAAATATTTCAATGCTCATGACTAAGGCATGATCAGCGAAGCGTTACGCCACAGATCTTGAAAAAATTGAAATTAATTCGAATATTGTACAAATCCATCAACCCACTACTCAGGGCCATAGTATTTATGGTTGCATTTAATACTTTAATTAATGGCAAATGTTTTTTTTTTGTTATTCGCTTAATTAAATTAATCACCAAAAAACGCGAAAAATAAAAGATCTGTGTTGGAAAAAAAGTGAAATTTTTGCGGCATGAAAAATCGCTAGAAACGCATTCGCAATACCAATTAGAAAAATCAATGTGCCGGCTTGTGTGAAAAACGCCGCCGCCGCCACCACCAATTGGAAATTGTAATCGAGCTGTAGCCAAGGAAGAGGTTTGTATGCATGGCGAATAATTTAATAAATTAGTGGAAATTTTTATTAATTGAGAATGTTAATTTTATTAGAATGGAGAGTGAACTATATTTGAAACCAGTAAAGAAAGTCTTAAAGTCGGGCGGGGCCGACTTTATGATACCCTACACCACTTTTCTAATTTAGTAGAGCTCCGCATAACAATTAAAAGTTCATACACGCTATGATTATAATTTAAAGTTCAAAGGACTAAATATGCCGAAGCATTTGTATCTTTTAAATTCGGACTTGTATTGCCCATTTGGTGCACAATTAACTTGAAATCGGATAAAGATATATATGGGAGCTATATCCGAATCGGAACCGATCTCGATAAAATTTGGCAAAAATATTTCTAAGCTGTATTTGATATATTTCGCTGAAAATCGTCGTTACGGAGTGCATATTACAGCTGTAGCTAACAAATATAACAAATCGGAAGAAAAGTATATATGGGAGCTATAGCTATATCTGAACCGATCTTCACCAAATTTGGCATACTAGCTTCTAGACTCAATTCGGTCGTATGTGCCAAATTCCATGCCATTTGGACAAATATTAGACGTTTGGTGCACAATCAAAGGTAAATCGGACGAAGTTATATATGGGAGCTATATCCAAATCTGAACCGATCTTGATAAAATTTAGCAAATGTATTTCTGAGCTGCATTTGATATATTTCCCCAATATTGTTGTTACAGAGTGCATATTACGGCTGCGGGGAACAAAAATAACAAATCGGATGAACAGTATATATGGGAGCTATAGCTATATCTGAACCGATTTCGATAAAATTTGGCATACTTATTTTCAGGCCTAATATGGTTGTATGTGCAAAATTCCATACTATTCGGGCTGATATTACACGTTTGGTGCACAATAAAAAGCAAATCGGACAAAGATATATATGGGAGCTATATCTAAATTTTGACCGATTATCTCCAATTTCAATAGGGTTCGTCCTTGGGCCAAACAAATGATTTTTGCAAAATTTCATTTGGATAGGTCAATAAATGCGAACTGTACTTTGTTTACAAAAATACATGGACAGACGGACGGACATGCATAAATCGACTCAGAATGTGATTCTATGCAGATCATCAAAAGGAACTATGGGTCTATCTCGTTTCCTTTTGTCTGTTACAAACAAATGCACAAAGACATAATACCCTGACCACCTTGTGGTGTAGGGTATAAAAAAAAATAATAATAAATAAAAACCAGTAAAGAAAGTCTTCAAGTCGGGCGGGGTCGACTTTATGATACCCTACACCACTTTGCTAATTAAGTAGAGCTCCACATAACAATTAAAAGTTTTTATGGGAGAATTCAATCATACACGCTATGATTATAATTATAACTTAAAGTTCAAAGGACAAAATATTCCGAAGCATTTGTATCTTTTAAATTCGGAATTGTATTGCCCATTTGGTGCACAATTAATTTGAAATCGGATAAAGATATATATGGGAGCTATATCCAAATCTGAACCGATCTCGATAAAATTTGGCAAAGATATTTCTGAGCTGTATTTGATATATTTCCCTGAATATCGTTGTTACAGAGTGCATATTACGGTTGTGGGTAACAAATATAACAAATCGGATGAATAATATATATGGAAGCTATAGCTATATCTGAACCGATCTTCACCAAATTTGACATACTAGCTTCTAGACTCAATTCGGTCGTAAGTGCCAAATTCCATCCCATTTGGACAAATATTAGACGTTTGGTGCACAATAAAATGTAAATCGGACGAAGTTATATATGGGAGCTATATCCAAATCTGAACCGATCTCGATAAAATCTAGCAAAGGTATTTCTGAACTGCATTTGATATATTTCCCCAAATATTGTTGTTACAGAGTGCATATTACGGCGGCGGTGGACAAAAATAACAAATCGGATGAAAAATATATATGGGAGCTATAGCTATATCTGAACCGATTTCGATCAAATTTGGCACACATATTTTCAGGCCTAATTTGGGTGTATATGCAAAATTCCATACAATTCGGGCTGATATTACACGTTTGGTGCACAATAAAAGGAAATCGGACGAAGATATATATGGGAGCTATATCTAAATTTTGACCGATTATCTCCAATTTCAATAGGGTTCGTCCTTGGGCCAAACAAAAGATCTTTGCAAAATTTCATCTGTATCGGGCAATAAATGCGACCTGTAGTTTGTTTACAAAAATACATGGACAGACGGACGGACGGACGGACAGACGGACGGACGGACATGCATAAATCGACTCAGAATGTGATTCTATGCAGATCACCAAAAGGAACTATGTGTCTATCTCGTTTCCTTTTGCCTGTTACAAACAAATGCACAAAGACATAATACCCTGACCACCTTGTGGTGTAGGGTATAAAAAAATGATGGAGGTTTTATTAAGTTTGTCATTCCGTCTGTAACACCTCGAAATATACATTTTACCCCACCCCACAAAGTATATATATTCTGGATCAGCATAAAATTCTATGTCGATTTAGCGATGTCCGTCCGTCTGTCCGTCTGTGGAATAAACTCTAGCTTCCGAACGAATTGAAGTAGATTGATAAAATTTTACTCAAAATGTATATTATGCCTGCAGGACAATGTGGTATTGAAAATGGTCCACGTTTTGGTTTGCCCCCATATAACAGTACCTCACGATATTCGGTATTTTGATGATTTTAGCGACATTATTTGCGGGAATTGTCTCAAATTTGGCACTTAAAGTTCGTAATGAATACTACAGCCTAAGACATAAAATTGTCTGCGCAGGTCCACGTCTTCGTATAGCCCCCATGTAACGGTACCTCACGATATTCGGTACTTTGTTGATATTGGCGACATTATTCACCGGAATTGTTTCAAATTTGATATTTGATGTTTGTAATGGATACTAAAGCCTGTGACAGGAGATTGTCTGTGCAGATCCACGTCTTCGTATAGCCCCCATATAACGGTACCACCCGATATTCGGTATTTTGATGATTTTAGCGACGTAATTCACAGGAATTGTTTCAAATTTGGTACTTGAAGTTCGAAATGTATACTACAACCTAAGACAGAAAATTGTTTGTGCAGGTCCAGGTCTTCGTATAGCCCCCATTTAACTGTACCTCCCGATATTGGGTATTTTGATGATTTTAGCAACATTATTCACCATTTTTTTTTTTTTTTTTGAAGTTTCGCATTTGAATATTGCAATGGCTTATGATAAAAGTTACCTATGCAGGTCCATGTCGTCTTATAGACCCTAACAGCTGCATTCGGTATTTTTAAGATTCTAACAGAATTTTTAACGGATTTTAATGTTTTTGAGAATTGCCAAATTCATTCCAAATGGTGGAGGATATTCAAAGTTCGGCCCGCCCAATCCTACAGCTTTTTTACTTTTTTGAAGAATATTTTTTTCTAGGATATATGGAATAACCAGTGTTGGATTTTTAAGCAGATTCTAGGCAATATCCTCGTAATTTTTTTTTAAAATATTTTTATTTTTAAAATATTTTAAATGACAGATCTTTTTAAATATATTTTTCAAATTTTAAAAATATTTTCAATGACAAATTGACCAATAATCCAGAAGTTTTTACGAGGAATTTTATAGTCCTGGATTTAATAATTTTTTCAAGAACAAATTCTTAAAACAAATAAAATTCACAAATAATTGAGGATTTTTCAAAAATAGGACAAATAATCGAAAATTTTAATAATCATGGATTTTTTTCAAAGAATTAAAAAAAAAAAAATCAAAACTCTTACAAATAATCATTAAAATTCCTTGATTTTTTAAAAATATTCTTGCAAGCAGCAAAGATTTTTCAACAAAGTAGGATTTTCAAATATTTCTTTAACGATCAATTGACAATTTTTTAATACTTTTCAAAAATTTAAATTCTTAAAAAAAAATGTCCATGAACTAACAGACCTTCAATCATTAATTGTAAAAAAAATTAATAACCAATTTCAAATAATATCAGATTTAAAAATAGATATTTTCAACGATTTTTTGAACAATAATACTGTGCAACAAAATACAATTTTTTCAACAAATACCGGAAAATTCCAGGTGATTATGAGAGTAGAGCAGCAGAAAAAAAGAAGGCAAAGGTGTCAAATTTTCCCCTCCCACCAACATATACCTCCATATCAAATTTGAGAATTCCAGCCGTATTCATTGACCCAATACAAAATATAGTATCATTTAGTACTTTTCGTACAATTATGGTACAAATTTCCCAAACCGCCTCTACAGGCTGAGATGAAAAAAACTGCAACCAACTTCAGACTGCTGTCATTTCTAAGCGACTCGTCCGACAGCTATTAAAATTATTCCAGTGACAGCTCATTATATTGTTTACAAGCGTACAAAAATATTTTGATAAGCATTTTTCAGAAAACAAGTTAAAAAGTTGTAAGTTCGGCTGGGTCGATCTTTTAATACCCTCCACCATTTGGAACGATTTTGGCAAATTTCAAAAAAATAAAATCCGTTAAAAAAATTCTTTTAAAATCTTAAAAATACCGAATGTAGGCGTATATTAGGGTCTATACGACGACGTGGACCTGCATAGGTAACATTTGTCATAAGCCATTACAATATTCAAATGCGAAACTTAAATAAAAACCGAAAATTATGTACCTAAAATCATAAAAATAACGAATATGGGGAGGTACCGTTATATGGGGGCTATACGAAGACATGGACCTGCAAAGACAATTTTCTGTCATAGGCTGTAGTATCCATTACGAACATTAAATACCAAATTTGGAACAATTCCGGTGAATAATGTAGCTAAAATCGACAAAATACCGAATATCAGGAGGTACCGTTATAAGGGGGCTGTACGACGACGTGGACCTGGACAGACAATTTTCTGTCATAGGCTGTAGCATCCATTATGAATTTCAAATACAAAATTTGAAACAATTCCAGTGAATAATGTCGCTAAAATCATCGAAATACCGAATATCGGAAGGTAGCGTTATATGGGGGCTATACGAAGACGTGGACCAGCACAGACAATTTTCTGTTATGGGCTGTAGTATCCATTACAAACTTCAAGTACCAAATTTGAAACAATTCCGATGAATTATGTCGCTAAAATCATCAAAAATACCGAATATCGGGATGGACCGTATTATGGGGGCTATACGAAGACGTGGACCTTCACAGACGATTTTCTGTGTTAAGCTGTAGTATCCATTACGAACTTCAAATACCGAATTTAAACAATTCCGGTGAATAATGTAGCTAGAATCACCAAAATATCGAATATCGGGAGGTACCGTTATATGGGGGCTATACGATGACGTTGACCTGGACATACAATTTTCTGTCATAGGCTGTAGCATTCATTACGAACTTCGAATTCGAAATTTGAAACACTTCCGTTAAATAATGTCGCTAAAATCATCAAAATACCGAATATATGGAGTTATCGTTATATGGGGGCTATACGAAGACGTGGGCCTGCACAGACAATTTGCTGTCATAGGCTGTAGTATCCATTACGAACAACAAGAGCCAAATTTGAAACGATTCCGGCGAATAATGTTGCTAAAATCATCAACATACCGAATATCGGGAGGTACCGTTATATGGGGGCTATACGACGACGTGGACCTGGACAGACAATTTTCTGTCATAGGCTGTAGCATCCATTACGAACTTCAAATACAAAATTTGAGTCACTTTCGGTAAATAATGTCGCTAAAATCATCAAAATACCGAATATCGGGAGGTAACGTTATAAGGGGGCTATACGAAGACGTGGACCTGTCCAGACGATTTTCTGTCTTAATCTGAAGTATCCATTACGAACTTCAAATACCAAAATTGAAACAATTCCGGTAAATAATGCCGCTAGAATCATCAAAATACCGCATATCGGGAGGTACCGTTATATGGGGGCTATACGAAGACGTGGACCTACATGGCCCATTTTCAATATCAAGTCAGATATAGTAGTATAGATATAGTCATGCAGATATAGTACACATTTTAGTAAAATTTTATCAACCTACTTCATTTCGTTCGGAAGCTAGAGTGATTTCCTCAGACGGACGCACATTGATAAATCGACATAGAATTTTATGCTGATCAAGAATATATATAAAGGGTGATTTTTTTGAGGTTACGATTTTCATGCATTAGTATTTGACAGATCACGTGGCATTTCAGACATGGTGTCAAAGAGAAAGATGCTCAGTATGCTTTGACATTTCATCATGAATAGACTTACTAACGAGCAACGCTTGCAAATCATTGAATTTTATTACCAAAACCAGTGTTCGGTTCGAAATGTGTTTCACGCTTTACGTCCGATTTATGGTCTACATAATCGAGCAAGTGAGCAAACAATTAATGCGATTGTGACCAAGTTTCGCACTCAGTTTACTTTATTGGACATTAAACCAACCACACGAATGCGTACAGTGCGTACAGAAGAGAATATTGCGTCTGTTTCTGAGAGTGTTGCGGAAGACCGTGAAATGTCGATTCGTCGCCGTTCGCAGCAATTGGGTTTGTGTTATTCGACCACATGGAAGATTTTACGCAAAGATCTTGGTGTAAGACCATATAAAATACAGCTCGTGCAAGAACTGAAGCCGAACGATCTGCCACGACGTCGAATTTTCAGTGAATGGGCCCTAGAAAAGTTGGCAGAAAATCCGCTTTTTTATCGACAATTTTTGTTCAGCGATTAGGCTCATTTCTGGTTGAATGGCTACGTAAATAAGCAAAATTGCCGCATTTGGAGTGAAGAGCAACCAGAAGCCGTTCAAGAACTGCCCGTGCATCCCGAAAAATGCACTGTTTGGTGTGGTTTGTACGCTGGTGGAATCATTGGACCGTATTTTTTTCAAAGATGCTGTTGGACGCAACGTTACGGTGAATGGCGATCGCTATCGTTCGATGCTATCAAACTTTTTGTTGCCAAAAATGGAAGAACTGAACTTGGTTGACATGTGGTTTCAACAAGATGGCGCTACATGCCACACAGCTCGCGATTCTATGGCCATTTTGAGGGAAAACTTCGGAGAACAATTCATCTCAAGAAATGCACCGGTAAGTTGGCCACCAAGATCATGCGATTTGACGCCTTTAGACTATTTTTGTGGGGCTACGTCAAGTCTAAAGTCTACAGAAATAAGCCAGCAACTATTCCAGCTTTGGAAGACAACATTTCCGAAGAAATTCGGGCTATTCCGGCCGAAATGCTCGAAAAAGTTGCCCAAAATTGGACTTTCCGAATGGACCACCTAAGACACAGCCGCGGTCAACATTTAAATGAAATTATCTTCAAAAAGTAAATGTCATGGACCAATCTAACGTTTCAAATAAAGAACCGATGAGATTTTGCAAATTTTATGCGTTTTTTTTAAAAAAAAGTTATCAAGCTCTTAACAAATCACTCTTTACTTTGTAGGGTCTAAAATGTATATTTCGAGGTGTTTCCAACGGAATGGCAAGCTTAAGAGGGAGGGTATAAAAAGGGTGAGATGAAAAAACTGCAACCAACTTCAGTCTTCAGACTTGGCCGCACATGGCATGGTTACGAAATGAGGTTTCTCGCTTCATTTCCAGCGCACAATGGCCACCAAAATCTCCGGATACCAATCCGTTGGACTATTGTGTCTGGAGTATTTTGAAAAATAAGGTTGACACTAAAAAATACCAAAGTCTAGATCACCTCAAGCAAACTCTTCGCCGGGAATAGGCCAAAATACCGCAGAGCAACATTCGGGCAGCGTGTTACGGTTTCATTGGCAATTCGAACAAATCTAAACTTATTCTAAAATTTGATGCTATTTCCGAAATTTTCTGCTTTCATTTAATAAAATTTAAAAAACAAAAATATAAAAATTATGGCTTTTAACTTTGTTGCAATTTTTTTCATCTCACCCTACTTTTATAAGTGGTTTAAGGGAGAGAGAGAGATATATATACTCAACATCCGTCCAAATTTTCACATGTGCGACTCAAGATTTTTATATATTTTTATGAGCTTTTCGTGCCATAAAGCTTTAGTCATCACATTCATATATATATTTATAATTATCTATAATAAGATCAGGGGCCTTACCCGAGGAACCATATTTTTATGGATTGAATATGATAAAAATAAGACAGGTATTAAAGTAAATATAGTGATTCACCTCGACAAATAGCATAACAGCTATAATTGCTAAATAATAATAAAAACATTTTCAATAAAATTAAGTTATCTAAATTGCAAAGAAAATTTTATGGGTTTTTTTTCAGAGAACGACTACAAACTATGCCTTTGCATCAAAATATTATTTAATCACGGAAATAATTGCCATCCCCCTCCAAAAAAAAAAAAAAAAAAACAAGTAAGCAAAGGCTACAGTGGAGCGGGGCCGACCGTTGAATACCCTACAACACTATAATAAACGATACAGTTAATATAGGCGAGATACTCGAAAGAATTCCACAAGATATTGTGACAAATAATAAAAGAAAACCATCAGGTTTCGTTCTCTAATTTTCGAATAATAGCAACTTAAACTTATTTGCTCATTTCCAATTTATTGGTAGATGTTGCACGTAAATGGTCTTCCTAGATCTGGAACCAATATTTCCCAAAGACCTATAACCTCTCAGAAGTGGCAAAAGATCAACATTTATTATTGGTTTTTGACTAAAACGCATCTATATGAGATACAGACATTTGACTATATTCTTCAATCAAATCAGCGTTACGAAATAGTCAGAAGTGCGTCTTTCCTGTATTTGTGAATTCTCCAAGAAGTCACTGTAATGGACATTTTCGTATTTTGTCTACAAAAGTTGGCAAACTCCTTCACACATTGAATATTTTTGGATGGCCATCCAAAACTGCTTGGCTTTTGCAATGTCCGGTAACCCCCATAATTACGACCTGCTGACAATTTTGCAGTTTTTTGGTCCATTTCAACCCCTAAATATATGGCGATCATCTCCAAAAAGAATAGGCTTTTATTCTGACCCTCATCTTATCTCCATGCAAAATTTCGTAAGGATCGGGCCATAAATGCGATCTGTATATGATATCCTGATATCCTAACTACTTAGTTTTGTAAGCTGTAGAAATATTACCAAATATTTAATTCAAAATGAAAATATGCCAAAAATATGACAAAATTGAAAAAATATGAGAAAATGTTAGAAAATCAATATTTTCATCTTTAGAGAGATATTTTTATGCGATTTTTTAGACGTTTTTTCTTTCCCGCCAAGAGGCCATTCTGAATTAATGAGAACTGTCGAAATCAGTTCAGCCGTTCTCGAAATATAAGAGATCTTTCAAGCATATCTTCTTTGATAGACATATATATCGCACATATTTTGCTATATATCCGTTTCGTTGGATGTTAACATCAATGTAAAGATCAGAAGTAACCTTGTCATGGCTTTGTGATTTCGCCGGGATTTAAAATATTAGCGGTTTAATGAAAAATTTTGAATATATATGGTCTATTTTACCCGCTAAATATTATCCGATGACCACCCAAATTGGTAGGATTCTTCTCTGCCCTAAACTCTAGTACATGCGAAATTCCGCGTCGATTGGTCTATAATTGTGACCTGTAGAGCAAGTGCAAAATCAGGATTTTTTTCAGTTTTTGGTCCATTTCAACCCCTAAATATTATGCGATCATCACCAAAAGAAATAGGGTTCTATTCTGACCCTAGCCCCACCTCCATTTTAAATTTCGTGAAGATCGGACCATAATTGCGACCTGTAGAGTGATTACAAATTAACATGGACAGACGGACGGACGGACATACATAGCTAGATCGACTCAGCTCGGCGAGATAGGAAGATCCATGTATACTTTCCTATGTGGGAAATCAATATTTCGTGGTGTTACATAATTTTTGGCCCAATCAAACTTATAATACCCCCAACACATAGTGTTGTAGGCTATTAAAAGCGGCAGTTTTGGAGCAAAATTTTAATAACTTTGCCTTGATGAATTTTATTTACTTGCAATTAAACCAAAAACACAAAAAACTGGCACTCCAAAAAAAGTTAATAAAACTTCCGGTGACCCCATAACACTAAATGCAAAGCAAAGCGGCCATCCAGTTCCCATCTGCCGCCAGTGCCACAATACTAAATTAGGTTTGACTTCTTCTGAGAAAAAAAAATAAAAAAACAGCTTCAAACCATGAATTAATATTTCGTTTTTTAACTGCAAAACTGGCCACTAAGGCCTAACCCACAAACAAAAAAAACACCAAAAAAATTAAACAAAACACACATCACCAACTGACAGCCGCACCAATGAGATAAGTACAAGTTTAAGTTAATGTAGATTAAATTTATTAAGATTAATGTTAACTGCCAATTTAAACGCAGTTCACAACTGCATTACCATTTCTGTCCAAAGTGCAAGTTCGCCCGAGGGAGTGAGTTTTACAGAGAGAGGAGAGAATGGTGGTGACATTTTTTTTTTTGGTGTTGGGGTGAGTCGCATATATGCAGGCATTTAGAGAAGGGGGTCACATTGAGAGCAATAGTTACTCTTTAGCCTATTGACATTTGATGTTACGGAGTCATGACGATCTGTCAACTTGTGGACATGGTGTTCATGACTGACAATTGACAGTGAGTTCGAATGGTTAGGGGTGAGGGGGAAAGATATAAAATTAAATTTGGAATAATTGAAGGTGTTTTATGGGAATACCTCTCATGGGCTTCTTTGAAGAGACATCTTCGAAGATTGAGATTTCTCACGGACTTCTGTGAAAATACCTCTGATGGGCATCTTCGAAGGGATTTCTCACGGACTTCTATGAAAAGACATTTCACTGTCGTCTATGAGAAGATCTTTCACATTCTTCTATGAGAATACCTCGCACGGACTCTCATGAGCAAAGTTCTCAAGGTCTTTTATGAGAAGATCTCTCACGCCTTCTATGAAAAAACCACTCTCGGTATTCTATGAGAAGACCTCTCACGGTCTTCTGTGAGATGATTTCAAATTGTGCTCTATGAGAAAAGTTCTCACGCTCTTCCACGAGAAGAGTTCTCACGGTCTTCCATGAGAAGGCCTCTCATGGCCCTTTTTGATAAGACCTCCCTATCTCATAAGAGAAGACCTTTCATGGTCTCCTATGAGATAAACCCTCATAATCTTCTATGAGAAGACCTCTCATGGTCTTCAATGAGAAGACCTATCATAGTCTTCCTTGAGAAGACCTCTCACCGTCTTCTATGAGAAGACCTCTCACGGTCTTCTACGAGAAGACCTCTTACGGTCTTCTACGAGAAGACCTCTTACGGTCTTCTATGAGAAGACCTCTTACGGTCTTCTATGAGAAGACCTCTTACGGTCTTCTATGAGAAGACCTCTTATGGTCTTCTATGAGAAGACCTCTCACCGTCTTCTATGAGAAGACCTCTCACCGTCTTCTATGAGAAGACCTCTCACCGTCTTCTATGAGAAGACCTCTCACCGTCTTCTATGGGAAGACCTCTCACCGTCTTCTATGAGAAGACCTCTCACCGTCTTCTATGGGAAGACCTCTCACCGTCTTCTATGAGAAGACCTCTTACGGTCTTCTATGAGAAGACCTCTCACGGTCTTCTATGAGAAGACCTCTCACGGTCTTCTATGAGAAGACCTCTCACGGTCTTCTGTGAGAAAACCTCATGGTCTTCAGTGAGAAGAACTTTCAAGGTCTTCTAGAAGAAGACCTATCAAGGTCTTCTATGAGAAGACCTCTCCAGGTCTTCTATGAGAAGACCTCTCAAGGTCTTCTATGAGAAGACCTCTCGCGGTCTGTGAGATGATTTCTGATTGTGCTCTATGAGAGAAGTACGAGAAGAGTTCTCACGGTCTTCTATGAGAAGACCTCTCACGGTCTTCTATGAGAAGACCTCTCACGGTCTTCTATGAGAAGACCTCTCACGGTCTTCTATGAGAGACCTCTCACGGTCTTCTATGAGAAGACCTCTCACGGTCTTCTATGAGAAGACCTCTCATGGTCTTCTGTGAGAAGACCTCTCAAGGACTTCTATGAGAAGACCTCTCATGGTCTTCTATGAGAAGACTTCTCATGGTCTTCTGTGAGTAGACTTCATGGTCTTCCATGAGTAGACCTCTCAGGGTCTTCTGTGAGAAGACTCTCATGGTCTTCCATGAGAAGACCTCTCATGGTCTTCCATGAGAAGACCTCTCATGGTCTTCCATGAGAAGACCTTTCACGGTCTTCTGTGAGAAGACCTCTCACCGTCTTCTGTGAGAAGTCGTCATGGTATTCTATGGGAAGACCTCTCACGGTCTTCTATGAGAAGACCTCTCACGGTCTTCTATGAGAAGACCTCTCACGGTCTTCTATGAGAAGACCTCTCACGGTCTTCTATGAGAAGACCTCTCACGGTCTTCTATGAGAAGACCTCTCACGGTCTTCTATGAGAAGACCTCTCACGGTCTTCTATGAGAAGACCTCTCACGGTCTTCTATGAGAAGACCTCTCACGGTCTTCAATGAGAAGACCTCTCACGGTCTTCAATGAGAAGACCTCTCACGGTCTTCAATGAGAAGACCTCTCACGGTCTTCTATGAGAAGACCTCTCACGGTCTTCTATCAGAAGACCTCTCATGGTCTTCCATGAGTAGACCTCTCATGGTCTTCCATGAGTAGACCTCTCACGGTCTTCAATGAGAAGACCTCTCACTGTCTTCTATGAGAAGACCTTTCACGGTCTTCTATGAGAAGACCTTTCACGGTCTTCTATGAGAAGACCTTTCACGGTCTTCTGTGAGAAGACCTCTCACGGTCTTCCATGAGAAGACCTCTCACGGTCTTTTATGAGAAGACCTCTCAGGGTCTTTTATGAGAAGACCTCTCGTGGTCTTCTGTGAGAAGACCTCTCATGGTCTTCTGTGAGAAGACCTCTCATGGTCTTCTATGAGAAGATCTCTCACTGTCTTCTATGAGAAGACCTCTCACGGTCTTCTATGAGAAGATCTCTTCTAGCAGAGAAGACCTTTCATGGTCTTCTATGACAAGACCTTTCATGGTCTTCTATGACAAGACCTTTCATGGTCTTCTATGAGAAGACCTCTCACGGTCT
Organism: Musca domestica; assembly: GCF_030504385.1. Taxonomy (NCBI): domain Eukaryota; kingdom Metazoa; phylum Arthropoda; class Insecta; order Diptera; family Muscidae; genus Musca; species Musca domestica. The sequence continues at coordinate 131,811 of NW_026712415.1, read as the reverse complement.
TCTATGAGAAGACCTCTCACGGTCTTCTATGAGAAGACCTCTCACGGTCTTCTATGAGAAGACCTCTCACGGTCTTTTATGAGAAGACCTCTCACGGTCTTCTATGAGAAGACCTCCCATGAACTTCTGTGAGAAGATATCATGGTCTTCTAGCAGTGAAGACCTTTAATGGCCTTCTGGGATAACACCTTACATGGTCTTCTAGCAGAGAAGACCTTCCATGGTCTTCTATGAGAAGACCTCTTATGGTTTTCTGTGAGAAGACCTCTTATGGTCTTCTACGAGAAGACCTCTTATGGTCTTCTGTGAGAAGACTTCTTATGGGATTCTAGCAGAGAAGACCGCTCATAGTCTTCTAGCAGAGAAGACTTCTCATGGTCTCCTTGGTTTTCTATAAGACCATTCATGGTCTTCTATGGAAAGACCTTCCATGGTCTTCTGTGAGAAGACCTCTCACGGTCTTCTATAAGAAGATCTTTCATGGTCTTCTGTGAGAAGACCTTCCATGGTCTTCTATGAGAAAATTTCAGTTTTCTTCCGTGACAAGACTTCATGGTCTTATTTGAAAAGACCTCTCACGAGGAGAAGACCTGTCACGGACCTCTTTTCTATGAGAAGATCTGCACGGACCTCTCTTCTTTAAGAAGGCCTTTTAGGAGAATATCTCTCACTATGTTTTAAGAGAAAATCTCAGGGTCAATTTTCTTATGGAATACCATGACCTCCTCTCCCATGAAACCTCGTTAATTTTCACTGAACTTTTTTTCAACTTCCACCCCAGTTCTGCTGAGCCGTGGGTTATCCCATTTGACTTGCCATGAATTATGAACTGTTGTGCGTAGAGAGAGGCACTCATCAAAATAAATTGCAAACTATGTCGTTTCGCAGCGCCAGCACTTGACTGACATACATATGCTGATGTATGTCTACATACATGCATGAGTTGTAAACATAAACATTAAAGTTCAACTTTGATCGCAAAAACTTAGGCCCCTCAAACCCCGCCCCACTCCCACGATCCCTGCGACCAAACAGCAAACGCAAAATACAAGTCAAGTCATCATCAAATCAAGTGTTTCATGGCTTTGTTTGAGCCACAAAAATTTATGCGGACGGATGGATAAATGGATGACATGGGGGATGATCAGCGTTGATTAACCCTCAATTAGATTATGACAATTTTTATGAGCGGCTGGCTATGTTTGGTCAGTCAGTTTTTTACTGGAATAATACCGATTTTAATTAAAACTGGAAATGACAAGGAAAAAGAAACGCAACACAGTTCAAACACTGATGATGATGATGATGAAGTGAAACATAACTGCAGTTGTTTTTTATCTTTTCTGTTTTGTAGCGGCCGTTAAATGTGAGCGCTTTTTTCAAATTCTCTGGTTTTTTTGTGATATTTTCCAAGTGAACAACGAAAAAACTGAACTTCCTAGTCCTGGCTGCTGTGGCTGTTTTAATTAATTAAACGTAATTATGAACGAAAATTTACTTTGAATTCATATGTCTCATTTCAAAGAAGTAGACTGGCCGAACAGGGGAAGAAAAAAGGAAAGAAAAAAAATAAGAATTAAATTCGAAACACAATTCGTTGAAACTTGGGACACAAGTTTTCGCAATTGAGGGTTAAACGTGGTCTTTTCAAGGAATATAATTTCTGAAGGACAAACGTGGATTTTTTTAAGTTGTATCTAAGGATCCTACAAACTTGGAATAAATATTTTCGAACGGACCAAAAATTTGGATTTTTTAATATTTTCTTAAGGACCAAAGCGGATCAATGTAGATTTTTTAAAAATATTTTCTAAAGGACCAAAATACCTAAACGTTGATTTTTTAAAAATATCTTCTAAAGGACCAAAATACCTATAAACGTGGATTTTTTTAAAAATATTTTCTAAAGGACCAAAAGTCCAATAGGCGTGGATTTTTTAAAAATATTTTCTAAAGGACAAAAAGACCTATAAACGTTGATTTTTTAAAAATATTTTCTAAAGGACCAAAAGACCTATAAACGTGGATTTTTTAAAAATATTTTCTAAAGGACCAAAAGACCTATAAACGTGGATTTTTTGAAAAATATTTTCTAATGGACCAAAAGACCTATAAACGTGGATTTTTTAAAAATATTTTCTAAAGGACCAAAAGACCTATAAACGTGGATTTTTTAAAAATATTTTCTAAAGGACCAAAAGACCTATAAACGTGGATTTTTTGAAAAATATTTTCTAATGGACCAAAAGACCTATAAACGTGGATTTTTTAAAAATATTTTCTAAAGGACCAACAAACGTGGATTTTTCAAAAATATTTCCTAAAGGACCAACAAACGTTGATTTTTTAAAAATATCTTCTAAAGGACCAAAATACCTATAAACGTGGATTTTTTTAAAAATATTTTCTAAAGGACCAGAAGACCAACAAACGTGTATTTTTTAAAAATATTTTCTAAAGGACCAAAATACCTATAAACGTGGATTTTTTTAAAAATATTTTCTAAAGGACCAGAAGACCAACAAACGTGTATTTTTTAAAAATATTTTCTAAAGGACCAGAAGACCAACAAACGTGGATTTTTTAAAAATATTTTCTAAAGGACCAAAAGACCTATAAACGTGGATTTTTTAAAAATATTTTCTAAAGGACCAGAAGACCAACAAACGTGGATTTTTTAAAAATATTTTCTAAAGGACCAAAAGACCTATAAACGTGGATTTTTTAAAAATATTTTCTAAAGGACCAACGAGGATTTTTTAAAAATATTTTCTAAAGGACCAAAATACCTATAAACGTGGATTTTTTAAAAATATTTTCTAAAGGACCAACGAGGATTTTTTAAAAATATTTTCTAAAGGACCAAAATACCTATAAAAGTGGATTTTTTAAAAATATTTTCTAAAAAACCAAAACACCTATAAACGTGGATTTTTTAAAAATATTTTCTAAAGGTCCTATAAACGTGGATTTTTTAAAAATATTTTCTAAAGGTCCTATAAACGTGGATTTTTTAAAAATATTTTCTAAAGGTCCTATAAACGTGGATTTTTTAAAAATATTTTCTAAAGGTCCTATAAACGTGGATTTTTTAAAATATATTTTCTGAAGGACCTATAAACGTGGATTTTTTAAAATATATTTTCTGAAGGACCTATAAACGTGGATTTTTTAAAATATATTTTCTGAAGGACCTATAAACGTGGAATTTTTAAAATATATTTTCTGAAGGACCTATAAACGTGGATTTTTTAAAATATATTTTCTAAAGGACCAAAACACCTATAAACGTGGATTTTTTAAAAATATTTTCTAAAGGACCAAAAGACCTGTAAACGTGGAGTTTTTAAAAATATTTTCCAAAGGACCAAAAGACCTATAAACGTGGATTTTTTAAAAATATTTTCTAAAGGACCAAAAAATCTATAAACGTGGAGTTTTTAAAAATATTTTCCAAAGGACCAAAAGACCTATAAACGTGGATTTTTTAAAAATATTTTCTAAAGGACCAAAAAATCTATAAACGTGGAGTTTTTAAAAATATTTTCCAAAGGACCAAAAGACCTATAAACGTGGATTTTTTAAAAATATTTTCTAAAGGACCAAAAGCCCTATAGACGTGGATTTTTTTGAAAATATTTTCTAAAGGACAAAAGACCTGTATTTTTTAAATATATTTTCTAATGGACAAAAAGGCCTACGTGGATTTTTTAAAAAAATTTTCTAAAGGACCAACGTGGATTTTTTAAAAATATTTTCTAAAGGACCAACGTGGATTTTTTAAAAATATTTTCTAAAGGACCAACGTGGATTTTTTAAAATATTTTCTAAAGGACCAACGTGGATTTTTTAAAAATATTTTCTAAAGGACCAACGTGGATTTTTTAAAAATATTTTCTAAAGGACCAACGTGAATTTTTTAAAAATATTTTCTAAAGGACCAACGTGGATTTTTTAAAAATATTTTCTAAAGGACCAACGTGGATTTTTTAAAAATATTTTCTAAAGGACCAACGTGGATTTTTTAAAAATATTTTCTAAAGGACCAACGTGGATTTTTTAAAAATATTTTCTAAAGGACCAACGTGGATTTTTTAAAAATATTTTCTAAAGGACCAACGTGGATTTTTTAAAAATATTTTCTAAAGGACCTATAAACGTGGATTTTTTAAAAATATTTTCTAAAGGACCAAGGTGGATTTTTTAAAAATATTTTCTAAAGGACCAACTTGGATTTTTTAAAAATATTTTCTAAAGGACCAATAGACCTATAAAAGTGGATTTTTTAAAAATATTTTCTAAAGGACCTATAAACGTGGATTTTTTAAAAATATTTTCTAAAGGACCTATAAACGTGGATTTTTTAAAAATATTTTCTAAAGGACCTATAAACGTGGATTTTTTAAAAATATTTTCTAAAGGACCTATAAACGTGGATTTTTTAAAAATATTTTCTAAAGGACCACAGGACCTATAAACGTGGACTTTTTTAAAAATATTTTAGAGTTAAAAATTTGGATATTTTCTAAAGGATTCCTCGCCCATAACCTCATATATGGACTGTATGGTTCTTCAACCCTTCGTTTTGAAAATCCCCAGACTTTTCCAGTATTTCCCTTGGCTTTCTTTAACCACTGACCACACTTTGTTGTCCTTTTGAGTCATAGCTATTACACGACGGTGGTGGTTGTTGTGATGATTTCTCTTTGATCGTGTCATGGTTTTTCTATGAACTTTTCGTGACATCAGTATCACAATCTCACCCCGCAAGACTGAGTCACAATCAGGTTTCTTGTCTAAAGCATATTTTTATTTCTCAGGGTTTTCGTTTTTTTTTTTTTGAGATCAATAAACTCTCAAAGGAAATAGTACCGCATCATTTGCCTAGAAGCGGGTGTCGATCATCAACAATAATAACAAAACAGCATCATCAGCTCAGCATCATGTAATGGAAAAAAAAAAAACAAAAAAGTAGCAAATCAAATGATAAACACGGAGGCAAACCATTGAAAAATAAGAAGGCGAGGAAAGCCGAGGTTAAAAATATTATGTGGCGCGTGAGAGGTAAAGTGGGCTAAGTGCGCTTTTAAAAAATAGAGAGAAAATATAAAAAATTATCTTTTTTAATACTCTCCACCATACTATGGAGGGTATATTAAGTTTGTCATTCCGTTTGTAACACATCGAAATATACATTTTAGAAAATTTATATAGTCTTGACCAGCATAAAATTTTATGTTGACTTAGCGAAGGTCCACGTTTTGGTATAGCCCCCATATAACGGCACCTCCTGATATTCGGTATTTTGATGATTTTAGCGACATAATTCATCGAAATTGTTTCAAATTTGGTATTTGAAGTTCGTAATGGATACTACAACATTTGACAGGAGATTGTCTGTGCAGGTCCAAGTCTTCGTATAGCCCCCATATAAAGGTACCTCCCGATATTCGGTATTTTGATGATTTTAGCGACATTATTTACCGGAATTGTTTCAAATTTGGTATTTGAAGTTCGTAATGTATACTACAGCCTAAGACTGAAAATTGTCTGTTGAGGTCCACGTCTTCTTATAGCCCCCATATAAAGGTACCTCCCGATATTCGGTATTTTCAACATTTAAGCGGCATTCTTTACCAGAATTGTTTCAAGTTTGGTATTTGAAGTTCGTAATGGATGCTACAGCCTATGACAGAATATTGTCTGTGCAGGTCCACGTCTTATAACCCCCATGGTACCTCCCTATATTCGGTATTTTGATGATTTTAGCGACATAATCCATCGAAATTATTTCAAATTTGGTATTTGAAGTTCGTAATGGATACTACAACATTTGACAGGAGATTGTCTGTGCAGGTCCAAGTCTTCGTATAGCCCCCATATAAAGGTTAAGTTTTGCATTTGAATATTTTAACGGCTTATGACAAAAGTTGCCTATGTAGGCCCACGTCGTCGTATAGACCCCAATATAACTTCTACATTCGGCATTTTTAAGATTTTATCAGAATTTTTAACGGATTTTATTTTTTTGAAAATTGCCAAAATCGTTCCCAATGGTGGGGGGTATTCATAGATCGGCCCAGACGAACTTATAGAAAAACATTAAAAAAAACTTAAAAAATATATTTTCAATTTTATTTTTTTTTTTTTTAATTCTAAATATTTAATTTTTATAAATTTTTTATTTTTTTTAAATTCTGTCAAACCTACATTTTTTTAATTTTAATTTTCTTCTTTTAATATGAAATCGGAGATAATCCCTTTCACCCATCTACCGGTGTTATGTTGTAAATATCAACAAACCAAGCTTTTTTTTTGCCTCAGCATTATCATCTGCTTCTTCCTGCTGTTATGAATAATCATAATCATTGCCAGCCCAGACTTCAGTTTGTTCCTCTGAGGAATGTTGTTGCGCACTGAAAGAAGCTCCACTCATGGTATTCTTCTTCTTCTTCTTCGCCTCCATCATCATGACACTTGGCATGACACTTAGCACGACGAACGCGTCCGGGAGAGCTAGTTGTAAAGTAGCAAAGCCCATGTAATTCTTGGCGCCACAAATGTGCAAACAAACGAAGGCAAGAAGAACAACAACAAAATCACAGCTCACAAAGTTAATAGCAACACGATGACTGCCGGTCGGGCAAATACTCATCAGCTTCGCTCACAATAGAAGACGCTATTAATTATTGAGCAATATTTACCCAGATTTTCTGTTGAGTAGGTATGAATAGCGTTTTTATATTCTTCACGAATAATAATAACAATAACAAACAATAAGCAAACAACAATTCAGGCGGCAGACGAACGTGGCAACGTGCCGTGCCATCATACCTGTTGTTGTCGCCGGCTTTGGCGTTGCCAATGATGAGTCAGAGGGTAAGCACTTGAAGTTAAGTTATTTTGATTTCGACAGGTATGTCGGTTTAGGCAGAGACGCAGATAATGGAAGAGGGTTCCCCAGAAAATAATGTGAATTTTTAAAAAACCTTCAAACTTGAAATATTTTTTTTGAATGTATATTTTTTTCTAACAGACCTTAAAATAATATTTCTTTAAAAATATTTTTCTGAGGCTTAAAGTGGATTTTTTAAAATAATTTTATTGAAATTCCGTCAAACCTTCCAATGTGAATTTATAAGAAATATTTTCTAAAGTGCGAAATCTTCAAGCGTGGATTTATGAAAACAGACCTTCAAAGGTGAATTTTTTAAATATATATTTTCCGGAAGTTCCATCAATCCTTTAAAGGTGGATTTTTTAAATATACTTTTCCAGATTTTCCATCAAACCTTCAAAAGTGGATTTTTAAAAAATATTTTTTCCGTTTGAAGGTCTAACGTGGAGTTTTTAAAATATATTCTCCAAATAGACCTTCAAACGTGTACTTTTTAAAAATATTTTTTCCAAGTAGATCTTCAAACGTGTTTTTTTTTAATTTTTTTTCTGAAGTTCCGTCAAACCTTCAAACGTGGATTTTCGAAAAATATTTTTTATGAAGTTCCATCAAACCTTCAAACGTGGATTTTATAAAAATAAATTTTTCTGAAGTTCTATCAAACCTTCAAACGTGGATTTTTTAAAAATATTTTTTCTAAATAGACCTTCAAACGTGGATTTTTTAAAAATATTTTTTCCGGAAGTTCCATCAAACGTGGTTCGTTTAAAAATATTTTTTTCTGAAGTTCCATCAAACATGGATTTTATAAAAATATTTTTTTCTGAAGTTCCATCAAACGTGGATTTTATAAAAATATTTTTTCTGAAGGTCCATTAAACATGGATTTTATAAAAATATTTTTTTCTGAAGTTCTATCAAACGTGGATTTTATAAAAATATTTTTCTCAAATGGACCTTCAAACGTGTGATATTTAAAAACATTTTTTTTTGTAGTTCCATCCAATTTTCTAAAGAGGATTTTTTAAAAATATTTTTTCTGAAGTTCCATCAAACGTGAATTTTTTAAAAATATTTTTTCCAAATAGACCATCAAACGTGGATTTTATAAAAATATTTTTTCCAAATGGACCTTCAAACGTGTGATATTTAAAAACATTTTTTTGTAGTTCCATCCAATTTTCTAAAGAGGATTTTTTAAAAATATTTTTTCCAAATGGACCTTCAAGCGTGTGATATTTAAAAACATTTTTTTTTGTAGTTCCATCCAATTTTCTAAAGAGGATTTTTTAAAAATATTTTTTCTGAAGTTTCATCGAACCTTCAAACGTGGATTTTATAAAAATATTTTTTTCTGAAGTTCCATCAAATGTGGATTTAATAAAAATATTTTTTTCTGAAGTTCCATCAAACGTGGATTTAATAAAAATGTTTTTTTCTGAAGTTCCATCAAACGCGGATTTTAAAAAATATATTTTTTCTGAAGTTCCATCAAACGTGGATTTTATAATTTTTTTTTTCTCAAGTTCCATCAAACGTGGATCGTTTAAAAATATTTTTTTCTGAAGTACCATCAAACGTGGATTTTATAAAAATATTTTTTTCTGAAGTTCCATCAAACCTTCAAACGTGGATTTTTTAAAAATATTTTTTCCAAATAGACTTTCATACGTGGATTTTTTTTAAAAATATTTTTTCCAAATAGACCTTCAAACGTGGATTTTTTAAAAATATTTTTTCCAAATAGACCTTCAAACGTGGATTTTTTAAAAATATTTTTTCTGAAGTTCCATCAAACGTGGATTTTATAAAAATAGTTTTTACTAAAGTTCCATCAAATGTTAATTTTTTGAAAATATATTTTCTGAAGTTCCATCAAACCTGGATTTTATAAAAATATTTTTTTTTCTGAAGTTCCATCGAACGTGGATTTTAAAAAATATTTTTTTCTGAAGTTCCATCAAACGTGGATTTTATAAAAATGTTTTTTTCTGAATTTCCATCAAACGCGGATTTTATAAAAGTATTTTTTTCTGAAGTTCCATCGAACGTGGATTTTACAAAAATATTTTTTTCTGAAGTTCCATCAAACGTGGATTTTATAAAAATATTTTTTCTAAAGTTCCATCAAACGTGGATTTTATAAAAATATTTTTTCTAAAGTTCCATCAAACGTGGATTTTATAAAAATATTTTTTTTTTGAAGTTCCATCAAACGTGGATTTTATAAAAATATTTTTCTTCTGAAGTTCCATCAAACGTGGATTTTATAAAAATATTTTTTTTTGAAGTTCCATTAAACATGGATTTTATAAAAATATTTTTTCCGGAAGTTCCATCAAACGTGGATTTTATAAAAATATTTTTTTTCTGAAGTTCTATCAAACGTGGATTTTATAAAAATATTTTTTTCTGAAGTTCCATTAAACATGGATTTTATAAAAATATTTTTTTCTGAAGTTCCATCAAACGTGGATTTTATAAAAATATTTTTCTCTGAAGTTCCATCAAACGTGGATTTTATAAAAATATTTTTCCCAAATGGACCTTCAAACGTGGATTTTATAAAAATATTTTTCCCAAATGGACCTTCAAACGTGGATTTTATAAAAATATTTTTCCCAATTGGACCTTCAAACGTGTGATATTTAAAAACATTTTTTTTGTAGTTCCATCCAATTTTCTAAAGAGGATTTTTTAAAAATATTTTTTCTGAAGTTTCATCGAACCCTCAAACGTGGATTTTATAAAAATAGTTTTTTCTGAAGTTCCATCGAACCTTCAAACGTGGATTTTATAAAAATATTTTTTCTGAAGTTCCATCGAACCTTCAAAGGTAAATTTTATAAAAATATTTTTTTCTAAAGTTCCATCGAACCTTCAAACGTGGATTTTGTAAGAATGTATTTTCCAACACCCTTCAAACGTAGATTTTTAAAACCATAAATCTTTCAACCGTTGATATTAAAAAAAATATTTCTCTGAAGTTCCATCAAACCTTCAAACGTAGATTTTTAAAACCATAAATCTTTCAACCGTTGATATTAAAAAAAATATTTTTCTGAAGTTCCATCAAACCTTCAAACGTGGATTTTTTAAAATCATTAAGCGTTCAATCTTGGGTTTTTAAAAATATTTTTTGAAGTTCCATCAAACCTTCAAACGAGGGTTATTACAAATATTTTTCTGAAGTTCCATTAAACCTTCAAATGAGGGTTATTAAAAATATTTTTTTAATATTCAAACATGTGCTATTTAAAAATATTTTTTTGAAGTTCCATCCAGCCTTTAAATGTGGATTTTTAAAAATATTTTTCTGAAGTACCACCAAACCTTCAAACGTAGATTTTTAATTTTTTTTTGAAGCTCCATCGAACCATCAAAAAGTATTTTATAAAAATATATTTTACAACAGACCTTCAAACGTGAGTTTCTTGAAAATATTTTTCTGAAGTTCCAACAAACCTTCAAAGTAAAGATTTTGAAACTATTTATTTTAAAGGCACTAGTGCTTCAAAGGTAAATTTTTGACAATATTTTCTAAAGTTCCATCAGACCTTCAAACAGGGAATTTGTAAAAATGTTGTTCAAAATGACCATCCGAGCTTCAAACATGATATTGGTATAAAATTGTTTTGTAACCTCTTCTTATTCTAAGTCTTCTACGGTTACCTTTATTTATGTATTTGTTGCTGTGATTGGTATGAGACATTGCGGATAGTCGTCGACCATATTGTTGTTGTGGTTGACGCTGGCATTGTCGTTGTTGTCGCTGTTGTTGTTGTTGTTGCTGCATATGCATTTGGGATAGTGCCATTTTAACAAATCACAGCCGCATTATAAATAATCCAACATTCAATAAATTCCAATAACCGCATAAGACAACGACGTCATAGCATTACAAATCGAACGGACACAATTTTGCAAGACAATTGATTCGGACTTTTTTTTTACATTAGCCGCCTCACTCACTCACGGAATTGATAACACAACAGAGAAAAAGAAAACTTGCACACAGACACAACCGACATTAACTATTAGTAATAAATAAGAAACAAATACACGTAATAATAATAATAATAATATTTTCAAATAAACACACGGAATTCATCGACTTGAAACTGATACGGAAAATGTGGGTCTTATTTAACGGACGGCAAAGAGAGGATGGAGGCCTAATCGCAACAAATGTCACACTTTGTGCTGTTGTAACAAATGCATTTGTCTTCCAATTGGAATTGGAATAATTGGGCGCCACTCTCTCGCTCGCTCTCGTTCACTTCCATTTTTTTTTTTTTTGGTTTCTTATGATCTATTTTTTCGTCTCTCCCTCGCTTTGTTGACATTTCATATCGTGTATAGTTAGCCACAAATTTTCTGTCCCTGACCTAGTATACGGTTATTGAGTAAAGGTTACTTGCAAGTCAAGCGACAAACACTGTACGTGATGTGATCTGGAGTCAGAGATGGGAGTGTGGAATTAACAAAAATGAAACAAAAATTATGAAAATGCGGTACGGGCATTATGCAGGCATTTTTCAAGAATATATTTTCAATAATCAATGATTGTTGACTTTTTTGAAATTCTTTTTTTAAGGGCCAACATAAATAGATTTTTTTGAAAATATTTTTCTAAAGGACCATGCAACCTTCAAACGAAAATTCAAAAAAATTTTGTAAGGCGCCGTATGACCTTCAAACAGGTGTTTTATTAATATTTTTCTGAAGGGTCATCCGACCTTCAAACTTGGATATTTTGAGAATGTTTTTCTGAAGGGTCATCAGACCATCAAACATGAGTTTTATAATTTTTTTTTTTTTTTTTTTGAAAAAATTACATCGGTGATTTTTCTGAGTATATTTAGTAATTGCCATTAGACCTTCAAACGTTAGGATTTGGAATTTTTTCTGCCAGGCCTTCGAACATTGAATGTTAGAACACTTTTTTAAGGGCAATCAAACCTTCAATCTAGAATTTTTTAATTAATTTTCTGAGATCATAAGACCTCCATATACGGAACTTCAGACATGGATTTTGAAAAAATATTTCTCTTCAAATTTTCGTGGATTTTTAAATAATGTTTGATGTTTTAATTTTTTTCCATCAAACATTCATACTTTAAACGTGGGTTTTTAAAAATGTTTTTAAGTTCCCTGAAACCTTTAACATTGAATGTTTGAACACGTATTTTAAGGGCAATCAAACCTTCAGTCTAGAATTTTTCAATTAATTTTCTGAGATCATAAGACCTCCAAATACGGAACTTCAGACTTGGATTTTGAAAAAAATACATCTCTTCTAATTCCTGTAGATTTTAAAATAAAATTTCTCTAATGATCCATCAAACCTTCTAACTTTGAACATGAAGATTATTTTTTTTTTTGAAGTTCCATCAAACTGCGCGTTTCTAAAAAATGCTTTTAAGTTCCATTAAAGCTTCAAACTTTAGAATTTTTTGAAAAAAAAAAATTGAAGTTCCATCAAACCTTCAAACATAAAACGTGGATTTTTAAAAGAATTTTTCTGAAGTTCCATCAAACCTTGAATTTAAAAAAATATATTTTCCTGTGATTTCATCAAAACTTCCAACTTAAGTTACAACAAACCTTCAAACTTTGAACGTGGATTTTTTTAAAAATTTTGTCTCAAGTTCCATCAAACCTTCAAACTTTAAACGTAGAACTTTGAGAACATATTTCTGAAGTTCCATCAAACCGTTAAATACTAAACGTGGATTTTTAAAAAATGTTTCTGAAGTACCATCAAACCTTCAAATATTAAAAACTTCAGACTTGGATTTTGAAAAAATATTTCTCTTTAAATTTGCGTGGATTTTAAAATAAAATTTCTCTAATGATCCATCAAACCTTCAAACTTTGCACACGGAGTTTTAATTTTTTTTTTAAGTTCCATCAAACTTTCATATTTTAAACGTGCGTTTCTAGAAAATATTCCATTAAAGCTTCAAACTTTAGGATTACAAAAAAAAATTGAAGTTCCACCAAACTTTCAAACTTAAAACGTGGATTTTTAAAAATATTTTCCTGTGGTTCCATCAAACCTTCAAACATCGAATGTGTATTTTTAAAAAATATTTTCTGAAGTTCCGTCAAACCTTCAAACATTAAATGTGGATTTTTAAAAAATATTCTCCTGTGGTTCCATCAAAACTTCAAACTTAAGTTACAACAAACCTTCAAACTTTGAACGTGGATTTTTTAAGTATTTGTTCTAAATTTCCAACAAACCTTCAAAATTTAAACGTGGAACTTTGAGAATACATATCTGAAGTTGCATCAAACCTTAAAACATTAAATGGGGATTTTTAAAAAATATTTTTTGAAGTTCTATCAAATCTTCAAACTTTTTTTTTAATTTTAATTTCTTTTGGAAGTTTCATCAAACCTTCATATTTTAAACGTGTGTTTTTAAAAAATATTTTTAAGTTCCATTAAACCTTCAAACTTTAGGATTTTTTAAAAAAAATTGAAGTTCCACCAAACTTTCAAACTTAAAACGTGGATTTTTAAAAATATTTTTCTGAAGTTCCACCAAACTTTCAAACTTAAAACATCGATTTTTAAAAATATTTTTCTGAAGTTCCATCAAACCTTAAAATTTTAAACGTGATTTTTTTTAAATATTTTTCTAAAGCTCTATCAAACCTTCAAATTTTAAACACGGAGTTTTAAAAATACTTTTCTCTAGTTCCATCAAACCTTCAAACATTAAACGTGTATTTAAAAAAAAAAAAAAACTTTTCTGAAGTTCCATCAAACCTTAAACTTTAAATCAGGTATTTGTACAAATATTTTTCTGAAGTCCCATCAAACCTTGAAACATTAAATGTGGATTTTTAAAAAATATTTTTTGAAGTTCTATCAAATCTTCGAACTTTAAATGTGAGTTTATAGAAATACTTTTCTGAAGTTCCATCAAACCTTTAAGCATTAAACGTGGATTTTTAAGAATATTTTCTGAAGTTTCATTAAACTTTAAATGTGGATATTTAACAAAAATATTTTATTGAAGTTTCATTAAACCTTAAATGTTTCTTTTTCTGTGGTTCCATCAGACCTTCAAACTTAAGTCCCATCAAACCTTCAAATTTTAACGTGAATTTTTACAAATATTTTTCTGAAGTTCCATCAAACCTTCAAACATTAAACGTGAAGATTTAAAAATTATTTTCTGAAGTTCCATCAAACCTTCAAACATTAAACGTATAGATTTAAAAATTATTTTCTGAAGTTCCATCAAACATTTCAACATTAAACTTGGATTATTAAAAATATACTTCTGAGGTAAAGTCCACATTAAACGTGGATTTAAAAAAAAAAAACATTTTTCTGAATTTCCATCAAACCTTCGAACATTAAACATTGATTTTTACAAAAAAATATTTATCTGAAAGGCCTTCATAACTGCAAGCGTTTAATGTGGATTTCTAAAAATATTTTTCCTAAGTTCCATCAAACCTTCAAACATGAAACGTGGATTTTTTTTAGTATTTTTCTGATGTTACATCAAACCTTCAAACATTAAATTTTTATATATTTCTGAAGTTCCATCAAACTTTCAAACGTTAAACGGGGTCTTTTTAAAATTTTTTTCATAAGTTCCATCAAAACTTCAAGCGGAAACTTCGAAATCTTTTTTTTTTTTTTATATTTTTCTTAAGCTCTACCAAACCTTCAAACATGTTATATGGAGTTGTATAAACATTTTTCTAATGTTCCATCAGACCTTAAAGCATTGATTTTTAAAAAGTATTTCTTTAAAATACCATCAGACCTTCAGACGCGACTCTTCGAAAGTGTTTTCAAAGAACCATCAGACTTTTAAAACGGATTTTTTCGAGAATGTTTCAGAAGGACCATCAGTCTTTCAAACGTGATTTTTTGAAGTTTTTTTTAGAAGGGACATCATCGAATATTCAGTTTTCGAACATTTTTATCAATTAATTTTTAAAAATATTTTTTCTGAAGTTCTATCTTTTTTAGAAGTGCCATCGAAGGTCTGGGACTTACAGCTCCGAATATGCATTATTTAAAATAGTGGACCTTCGAACATGGATTAAAAAACATTTTCTTTGAATTTTCATCATCATCAGATTTTTAAACGTGTATTGACGAAAATAATTGTCTGAAGTTCCATCAAACCTTTAAGCATGGAATTTTTAAAGCCATTAGACTTTCAAGAGTTGTTTTTTTTTAAATATTTTTCAACCTTCAACAGGCAATATATAAAAACATATTTCAACTTAGCAAATAAATCACGATTTAAAAAAAAAAATTAAAGTTCCATCAGACCTTCAAACTTAAAATTTTCGAAATTATTTATAGAAGAACCATAAGACACCATAAGCATTTTTTTGCGGAATATTTTTCAAAGATCGGAAAGAATTAGAAAACGAAAACTCTAAGGATACTTTTTCCAAAGGACGAAGAGAACCATAAACATGGATTTCAAAATATATTTTCTTTAGGACGAACCTGCCCACCAACGTGGTCTTTGGTATTCCAGAATTGGACGTAGATTTCCTAAAATTATCTACAACCTACAACACGAAGAGACCAACAAACGTGGATTTCTTAAAGATATCTTCCAAATTCAAAACGACTTTCAAAGAATCATCTCTTGATAGGAAAATTTTGATGGACTTCTGTGCACAAAAGACCCTTTCAGGATCTTTTATGGTCGGAAACTTTTTTAAGGGACTTGTATTGACGGAATACCTTTTCATAATTTTTATGCCTGTTTTTAAGGCCTTCGACTCATTGTAGGTCTTATATGGCTAGAAAATTCTTAATAAGTTTTCTCTAGGCGAAGACACTCTAAAGCTATTCTGGGCATAGACGACTCTTTTAAGGTCTTCTCTTGGAGAGAAGATCCATTGAAGGTCTTCTATGGAAAGCTTCTTCCTTTCATAAAAGAAAAATGTCCTATAACTACATAATACATTTGGGAGGTTATCTGGATATAGAGGATCTTGCAGAGATTTTTCCATGAAGAGAAGGGAATTTATAATTTATAACTCTCTTTTGGTAAATTCCACTCTCCCAACCCTGGTAAGTATTTAGCACAGGTTACTCAAATACGGAAATTATGCAACCTGCTATTGAAATGACATTTAGCAAACAATGATAATTATTTGTCAAACGATCTCTAACATTGCTGTCTAACTGTCAATGTGTCAAAGAAAATGTCAAATTAAAACAACAACAACAAAAACACTCAAGCTAATTTATTTCACTTTTTCTCCTTAGAATTGATCTTGAAACATAAAAATTTCGGGAAAAGAATAGGATATGCAAACAATTTCGAAGACAAGCTGAATAAAAATAAGAAACCAAAAAACAAAAGAAGAGAGAGGGGAGGATAATCAATGGATGGAAAAACTTCGATATATCCCGATGCTGCCACTGTATTTGCTGGAGTGTGTGCTTGCTTTTTTACCGTTGTTGGGGTCTGTGGCAATCTCATAACGATTTTGGCCTTGGTGAACTCACCCAAGATACGTGGCCATGCCACAACAGCCTTTGTCCTGTCCCTGTGTATTTCGGATCTGCTTTTCTGTTCGTTTAGTTTGCCGCTGACAGCGGTTCGTTTTTTCGCCCAGAAATGGACGCTGGGCGATGATTTGTGTCGCATCTTTCCGGTGATCTTCTATGGCAATGTGGCCGTGTCGCTGCTAAGCATGGTGTGCATTACCATCAACCGATATATCCTGATCGGTTGCCATAATATCTATGGACGTTTGTATAGGCGCCAGTGGATTATTGTCCAATTGGCCTGTGTGTGGTTTGTGTCGTTTTTGCTGTTGTTGCCACCCTATCTGGGGGTGTGGGGTGAAATGGGTCTGGACGAGGTAACCTTCTCCTGTACGATACTCAAGAAAAATGGGCGTTCGATTAAAAAACCCCTATTCCTGCTGGGTTTCCTACTGCCATGCCTGGTGATCATTGCCTCCTACAGCTGTATCTACATCAAGGTGTTACAACAAAAACGGAAAATGAAATGTCATCGCCAGTTTGTGATAAATTCCAGCAATGCTGAAAATCTGGCAAGTGATACGCGAAAAGATCGGGAAGACAGTCGCCTAACGTTGATGATGATGACGATATTTGTGTGCTTCCTAATCTGCTTTCTGCCCCTGATGTTGGCAAATGTGGTCGATGATGAACGCAAAACCTCCTACCCCTGGCTGCACATTGTGGCCTCGGTAATGGCCTGGGCCTCGAGTGTCATAAATCCCATCATCTATGCTGCCAGTAATCGAAATTATCGCATTGCTTATATGCGACTATTTAGGCGGGTGAAATTTTGGAATCAGGACGTCGTCTCAACAATGCCCAGTAAAACAAAACATTCAAAGGAATTATCAGGGCCCGCCCGTAGCACGCCACCTGCTCTGCTATGTGGCACGGGAAATCGTGACAACAGAACGGAACATTTTCCAACCTATTCAGTTTAAGTGAACCCCCCCCCCCCAACCCGAGAGGGGCAGCATCGTAATTTATATATCTACATACGAGCGAACGAACGAGTCATTTTGAGTTGCAAATTTTCGAAATTAAATAACAAAAAAAATATTCCCTACTGGAATGCCATATAACTACCTACGAATATACATATTTGTGTTTATGTATTACTTACATATCTAATTATAAAATATATATATATAATAAATAAATAAATAAAATAATTAAATAAATTAAAAGGAAATAATTATATCTAAGATTTTTTGAAAAAAAAAATACAAATATTTTGAAGTACCCTTTTGGCAATTATTGAGGATTTGTAAGGAAAATTTTGGGAAGGAGCATCAGACCTTAAATTGAGGACTTATCGAAAATAATTTCTGCATGGCGAACAGAGCTTGAAATAGTGGATGTTAGGAATAAATTTGGAGGGACTATTAGACCTACAAACACTGATTATTATTAATTTAATTTAATAATTTAATATTTTTATTTATTTATTTTTTTTTTAAAGGAACATTGATTTTTTTCGAAAACGTTAAAGGATATTTCCAAAAAAAAAAAAAAAACGCGCGAAATATGGACTATTTTCAAATGTTTTCTGAAATACTAAAAAATTTCCCAACTTTGATTTTATTCAAAAACAGCGATTTTTTTTTTTTTTTTTTTTGAAAATACAAAATGATTTAAGACTTATTAACGTGGAGTTAATAAGATTATTCTTCCCGGGACAAAAATCTTAGATTTGTTAATAAAGGGTAAGAGTATCATGTCTTCGTGCATTTGTTTGTAACATGGAGAAGGAAGCGAGATAGACCCATAGTTACTTTTGAGGATCTTCATAGAATCTCTTTCTGAGACGATTTATGCATGTCAGTCAGTCCGTCTGTCCATGTATTCTTGTGAACAAAATGCAGGTCGCATTTATTATCCGATTGAGATGAAATTTTGCACAAATCATTTGCTTGGTCCAAGGACGAACCCTATTGAAATTGGAGATAATCGGTAAAAATTTAGATATAGCTCCCATATATATCTTCGTCCGATTTGCCTTTTATTGTGCACCAAACGTGTAATATCAGCCCGAATAGTATGGAATTTTACACATACAACTAAATTAGGCCTGAAAATAAGTATGCCAAATTTGATCGAAATCGGTTCAGATATAGCTATAGCTCTCATATATATTGTTCAGCCGATTTGTTATTTTTGTCCTCCGCAGCCGTAATATGCATTCTGTAACAACAATATTTGGGGAAATATATCAAATGCAACTCGGAAATACCTTTGCTAAATTTTATCGAGATCGGTTCATATTTGCATATAGCTTCCATGTATAACTTCGTCAGATTCACCTTTTATTGTTCACCAAACGTCTAATAATTGTCCAAATGGGATGGAATTTGGCACTTACGACCGAATTGAGTCTAGAAGCTAGTATGTCAAATTTGGTGAAGATCGGTTCAGATATAGCTATAGCTCCCATATATACTGTTCATCCGGTTTGTCATATTTGTTACCCACAGCCGTAATATGCTCTCCGTAACAACGATATTCAGGGAAATATATCAAATACAGCTTAGAAATATTTTTGGTAAATTTTATCGAGATCGGTTCGGATTTGGATATAGCTCCCAAATATATATTTATCCGACTTCAAATTAATTGTGCACCAAATGGACAATACAAGTCCGAATTTAAACGATACAAATGCTTCGGCATCTTTAGTCCTTTGAACTTTAAATTATAATTGAATTCTCCCATAAAAACTTTTAATTGTTATGCGGAGCTCTACTAAATTAGCAAAGTGGTGTAGGGTATCATAAAGACGGCCCCGACGACTTTAAGACTTTCTTTACTGGTTTTTACATTTAGTTTTAAATTTTATTGAATGAAAGCAACAACTGTTAGAAATAGCATCAAAATTTAGAATAAGTTTAGATTTTTTCGAATTGGTCACCTTTTGGCACGAATTGTGGCCTTCAAACGGCCAATGAAACCGTCACATGCTGCCCGAATGTTGCTCTGAGATATTTTGACCCATTCCCGGCGAAGCGCTTGCTTGTTGAGGTGATCGACTCTTAGGTAATTTTTAGTGGCAACCATGCTTTCTAAAATACTCCAGACACCGTCCAATAGTCCAACGTATTGGTACCCGGAGATTTTGGTGGCCGCACAACGGCTGGAAATGAAGCAAGGAACTTCATTTTGTAACCATTCTTGGGTGACGCGTGCTGAGTGCGATGGTGCTGAGTCCTGTTGGAATGTCCAATGTCTGCGAACAAAATGTTTGTGTGCCCAAAGCTTTAATACACCCTCCAAAATATTTTCGAGATTTATTCATTTATTCTGAAGCCACGGTCGATTAATACGAGCGGAGAGCGACCATTGGCTGTTATGGCGGACCACACCATCACCATGACCGGCGCTTGAGTTCTGGTGGCCAACCGAAGGTAAACACGATCATTTTGTTTGTTAACAAACTGCTGGGCAACGAATGTTTTCTCATCGGAGAAGACCAAATGCGACAGTTCACCATTTTCGGCCAAGCGAAGCAAGTCTTTACCTCTTTTGAGTTTATTTTCTTTCTGTTGCCGTGTAAATTCTTGCAATTTTTTGAATTTCAATTGCTTTACCCCGAGCTCATTTTTTTAATATTTGCCGAATGAAATATTGCGATATGTTCAGTTCACGAGCCATTTTTCGGCCACTACGAGGCGGGTTTCGCTTTTTTACTTTTCGAACACTTTCTGCTGACGTTGCTGTTTTCTTTTTCCGTCCACTTCCTTAACGTAGGGCTACGCTACCAGTATTACGATAACGAGCTATGGTACGAGACACAGAAGAGTTATTCACATTTAAATGCTGGACTGCTGGACAATATAATGAGCTGTCACTGGAATAATATTAACAGCTGTCGGACGAGTCGCTTAGAAGTGCCAGCAGTCTGAAATTGATTGCAGTTTTTTTCATATCACCCTGTATTCCCGGGGATAAAGTACTCAGAAGAAACTCCTCGTGTGGATTTTCAGACAATTGTATTGAACAATTTGGCTACAATCATCAAAATACCGAATGCCGGGGGTATATAAAGGCTATATGATATCGTAGGCAAATAAAACTCATCTTCGAACTTGGCCCGCATGCACACAAAAGACTGATCTGTGCAAAATTTTAGCTTCCTGTCTTAATTTGTTTTGACTTTAGCGTGATTGCTACAGGCGGACGGACGGACGGACACGTCGTCATATACTCTCCATACTTAATATACCCTCCATATAGTGTGTTGTTGAATGCCACAATTCAATCCCAAAACCTCCGATCATATACGTTTTTTTCTGAATTTCAAAATTCTATCTAAAATATTGTACCCTCCCTACATAAATTCCAATAGGTTGGTCGGACTTTAAATTTAAATTCCAGAATTTTATGCTTATCATGAATACATATTTATTGCAAACCATTTCGTTCAGACATTTATTTTTATTTTTCTTTTTGAAAAAATCTACTTTTTTTAGTGTAAATTGATGTCAAAAATTTACTCAAAAGATTTTTCCGAATTTTCGTTTTTTCAGAATCTAGTGTTCGAAATTTCGAACAGTCAAATTTACACATATATAAAGTCACGCTAGTGCATGTAAGCCATGCTGTTTATATTTAGTGTAATGGTTACATATATTGACAATAAGCTCTCATCATTACTTTTTCCGTCTTATTTTAAATTAATTTAAAAAGTATCCATATAATTGGATTTCAGAAATAGATTTTTTTTTAAATATATATTTTTTTTGAAATGGGGTGTTTTTACTGCTCAAAAAATCGAACAGAGGACGAAATGGGTTAAGGCATTGCAAACAGAATTGCAAACGAATTGAATATACCTCCATCTAGTGACGAAGGTTATAAAATGGTTTCCCCTCCAATTTTTTCCAGCTGTACCCATTTAAACTTTTCTTACCCATTTATGATGGTAGCTTATCACATTCTACCTGAATTGTTGTGGTTATTCCCACCTATATGCATACACATGAATAGAATGCTGGTTTTTAATTCAAACCTTAGCTACGTCATTCATGGCTTCCAGCAACAAATCTCATTAACAATTCAGCAAAAAAAAAAAAAAAAAACACAATTTTAAAAAGAAGCGGTAGTAATCAGCATGACAGGCAAGAAAACAGATGTTCAACAAAGGTGCATTCGTAATCAAGCGATCTTTTAAAACAACTATTCAAAAAAAAACAACAACAAGAAACCAAAAATAATAACAATTCAACTGGTAGGAGAGATTCCTCGCCACAACAAATACGATATGATCTAAAATTAATAGAGTTTTCTATGCTCAAATAACAACACAAAGCATTGGCAGTACATGCTGCTCATTTCGAATAACCACTCTGTGAATGAGAGAAATTCCAATTGGCAAACCTTTTTATTTACATGCTTTTTTCCCCCTCTCTCACATAGCTCCCACACTTTCGATTGATATTATTTATAGTAAACAATCTACCCTTTCTATATGATATGATCTAAAATTAATAGAGTTTTCTATGCTCAAATAACAACACAAAACATTGACAGTACATGCTGCTCATTTAGAATACCCAATCTATGAAGGAGAGAAATTCCAATTGGCAAACCTTGTTATTTACAAGACTCTCTCTCCTTCACACAGCTCCCCCACTTACGATTGATATTATTTTTAGTAAACAATCTCCCCTTTCTATAACTGAGGTGATTTTTTCCTGCCTCATTATCAGAAACAAATAAAACTTGTATTCAATCTCTGCCTTTGTACTTTACAATGCTCCCTCACTCTCTCTCACACATTCCTTTCCGCATTGATTTCCATTTATTGATTATTGATCTCCCATAACTTCCCACTCTCACTAGCTCTTCACTATTTATTTAATGCATTGCAATGGCACACACACATTTATTACATTGCCTCTTTAAGTAATCTTTGAATGTTCTTGTCCTCCCCCTCAATTAAACTCTCTCTCGCTCTCTGATATTTACAAAGGTAGTAAATTCCATTTCTCACATTGTACGAACTCTTGTTTACACGACACCATACGACTTACTGTTTGATCTCGGCTAGGTGGTTGATAAACAAACGGGGGCCTGCACCCACCACCACACACTATTACTCAATGTTTTGGTGTCAGTTTTATCTTGTTTGTTGTTTTTGACAACAAAAAGAAAATAAAAATAATTATAACAAAAACAACACGAATGCCATCACAAACTGCAAGTAATGTAATGCCGTTGGATTATTATATGCAAAAATTTACTTAAACTTCATGTTGCGCCTTGTTATCTTTTTGTTTTGTTTTATTGTCTTTGATAATATAATAATTGAGGTGGGGAAAAGAGGAGCACAACAACAACAACGAGATTTCAACAATTGAAGATAAATGACAAAAATGAGCAAAATTGGTCTGTCTCATTGTTGTCTTATTTTTATATTTACTTTTTTGTTTTGTGAAAAATTATCTTATCAGGGCGAGGTGATCTTGAAGAAAGAAATTTAATGCTGAACAAATTGGCGTTAAATTTCAGCCGTATGCAAACACACACATACACAAATACATCGCACAGTCTCTCACGTGAACCAACAATGCAAAACGAGTAAGTAAATACACTGGAAGAAATCATTTGCGGAATTCATTATGCACGAAAAGGGGGAAGCTAAAATCTTGAAATTTTGCACGAGGGTCAGTCCTGGTGCGTTTACCCTGGAGTTTTTTTTGGAAATTCTAAAATTGTACAGAAAGTACTAAAAATGTACTACAAATCTAATACTTGGTGTTAGATAAACGGAATGAGCTAGAATTCTGAGACTTGGAATGAGAGTTACTGATGGAGCGAAGGGTAGATGTAAAGAGTAAAAAGATTTTGGAAATTCGAACTTTAAGGTTACGAAAAGTTCTAAAATGGAACTACAAAGTGATATGATAAAACTGCAACCAACTTCAGACTGCTGTCATTTCTAAGCCACTCGTCCGACAGCTGTTAAAATTATTCCAGTGACAGCTCATTATATTGTTTGCAAGCGTACAAAAGCATTTTGGTGAGAATTTTCTAGAAAAAAGTTATTCGTGATGGAATTCAAGGGCGATAGTGTAATTTCTTTATATTTGGCTGGAAAACCACAAGTGGCTATCGTTAGAGCACTCCAGCATTTAAATGTAAATAAATCTTTTGTGTCTCGTACCATCGCTCATTATCGTGATATTGGTAGCGCAGCCCGACGTCTAGGAAGTGGACGGAAGAAAACAGAAACATCAGCAGAAATGGCTCGAAAAGTTAAAAAAGCGACTTGATCGAAACCCGCGTCGCACTGGCCGAAAAATGGCTCGTAAACTGAACATATCGCAATATTCCATTCGGCAAATATTGAAAAATGAGCTCGTGGTAAAGCCATTGAAATTCCAAAAAGTGCAAAAACTTACACCGCAACCATAAGAAAATCGACTTAAAAGAGCTAACGAGTTGCTTCACTTGGCCGAAAGTAGTGAACTGTCGAATTTGTTTTTCTCCGATGGAAAAAAAACATTCGTTGTCCAGCAATTTGTAAACAAACAAAATGATCGTGTTTACTTGCCAAAGAGGTCAGCTGAAAATGTGCACCTTCGGTTGGCCACCAGAACTCAAGCGCCGGCCATGGTGATGGTGTGGGCCGCCATAACAGCCGATGGTCGCTCTCAGCTCGTAGTAATCGACCGTGGGATCAGAATAAATGCCGATTATTATGGCGAAAATATTCTGGAGGGTGTATTAAAGCTTTGGGCACGCAAACATTGTGACCTTGGACTTTCCAACAGGACTCAGCACTAATACCGCAGAGCAACTTTCGGACAGCGTGTGACGGTTTCATTGGCCATAATTAGTGCCAAAGATGACCAATTCGAACAAATTTAAACTTATTCTAAAATTTGATGCTATTTCCGACATTTTTTGATTTCTTTCAAAAAAAAAAAAAAAAAAAAAAAATTAAAAAAAGTGTAACAATTAAGGCAAATTACGAACTCTAAATAAAAAATTTGAAACAAAACTGGTGAATAATTCCGCTGAAATGATAAAACTACTGAATATTGGGAGGTACCCTTATATGGAGGCTATACGAAAACGTGGATCGACATAGGCAATTTTATACTATAGGTTGTAGTACCTATTACGAACTCTAAATACGAAATTTGAAACAACTCCGGTTAATAATATCCCTGCAAACATCAAAATACCGATATACTCCATCTTCACACCAGACCTTGCGTTAAAAAAATATTGGGATGTGTGTAATTTGAAGACAATCGGACTCTTACATCACATTTTGTAAGCACTGATGCAAATATGATGATTTGCAAAGTTGGATCAAAATCGAAAAATCGTTTCTCTTTCTGTGCAAAAAAAAAAAAATATTTTTTGAAAATTTCGACCTATTGTGGGGTAGGTACCAGTAGAAGCGGACCGATATATTCCATCTTTACACCAGACCTTGGGTTAATATAAATATTGTGATGTGTGTAATTTGCAGAAAATCGGAAACTTCCTTCACATTTTATAAGAATTAAAATTATTCAAAACTTCGAATCTTTGTGGGGGAGGTACTTGATGGAGTAGCCAGATATTGGCATTTTCGCATCTGACCTAGCACTGGTGCAAATATTTGGATTTGCAAAGTTGGAGCGAAATCCTGTTATCCTCTCTCTTGCTGTGCAGAGAGGTATTTTTATACCCTACACCACAAGGTGGTCAGGGTATTATGTTTTTGTGCATTTGTTTGTAACAGGCAGAAGGAAACGAGATAGACCCATAGTTCCTTTTGATGATCTGTATAGAATCACTTTCTGAGTTGATTTATGCATGTCAGTCCGTCTGTCCATGTATTTTTGTGAACAAAATGCAGGTCGCATTTATTATTCGATTGAGATGAAATTTTCCAAACAACATTTGTTTGGCCCAAGGACGAACCTTATTGAAATTGGAGATAATCGGTTAAAATTTAGATATAGCTCCCATATATATCTTCGTCCGACTTGCCTATTATTGTGCACCAAACGTGTAATATCAGTCCGATTTGTATGGAATTTTGCACACACAACCAAATTAGGCCTGAAAATAAGTATGCCAAATTTGATCGAAATCGGTTCAGATATAGCTATAGCTCCCATATATACTGTTCATCCGATTTGTTATTTTTGTCTTCCGCAGCCGTAATTTGCACTCTGTAACAACAATATTTGGGAAATCAAATACAGCTCAGAAATACATTTGCTAAATTTTATCGAGATCGGTTCAGATTTGGATATAGCTCCCATATATAACTTCGTCCGATTTACCTTTTATTGTCCACAAAACGTCTAATGTTTGCCCAAATTGGATGAAATTTGGTAATTACGACCGAATTGAGTCTAGAAGCTAGTATGTCAAATTTGGTGAAGATCGGTTCAGATATAGCTATAGCTTCAATATATATTGTTCATTAGATTTGTTATATTTGTTACCCACAGCCGTAATATGCACTCCGTAACAACGATATTCAGGGAAATATAACAAATACAGCTCAAAAATATCTTTGCTAAATTTTATCGAGATCGGTTCAGATTTGGATATAGCTCCCATATATATCTTTATCTGATTTCATATTAATTGTGCACCAAATGGGCAATACAAGTCCGAATTTAAAAGATACAAATGCTTCGGCATATTTAGTCCTTTGAATGTTAAATTATAATTATAATCATGGCGTGTATGATTTAATTCTCCCATAAAAACTAAATTAGCAAAGTGGTGTAGGGTATCATAAAGTCGGCCCCGCCCGACGTTAAGACTTTTTTTCTGGTTTTTTTCTCTTTCTGTGCAGAGAGGTATTTTTTTGTTGAAAATTTCGAACTTTTGTGGGGAAGATACCAGAAAAGGTGGACCGATATTGCCCATCTCCGAAGTCGGTATGAGTTTGACAAAAATATTACGATGTTTCAAGTTTGGACCACATCGGATACTCGCTTCGAGAGTTATCGTGCACATCAGCCATCCAGATAGACAGAAAGATGGTCGTACGGACATCGCCAGCTCGACTCCAAATGTCCTGAAACGTATTTGGTCCAAAAAGACCTAGGGTCTAAAAATGTTATTTCGATGAGGCATTAAATGATATATACCCTCTATAGCCATATGACTGATGGTATAAAAAATGCAATTCTTAACAAGTTAAAAAATCTTAATATCCTCCACCATTTTAAAAAATTTTAAAAATACCGAATATAGCCGTTATATTGGGTTCTATACGACGTATAGAACCCAATATAGACATACATAGGCATTGTTTGTCATAAGCAATTACCATATTCAAATTCGAAACTTGAAATAAACGGTGAATAATGTAGCTAAAATCATCAAAATATCGTTTATAAGGAGGTACCGTTAAATTGGAGCTGTGCGAAGACCTGGACCAGCATAGACAATTTTCTTTCACAGGCTGTAGCATCCATTACGAACTTCAAATACCACATCTCAAACAATTTCGGTGGGTATTGTACCTAAAACCGTCAAAATACCGAATATAGGGAGGTACCGTTATATGGGGGCTATACGAAAACGTGGACCTGCACAGACAATTTTCTGTCTTAGGGTGTAGTATCCATTTTGAACTTCAAATACCAAATTTTAAATTACTTCCGGGAAAAAGGTCACTAAAATCATCAAAATACCGAATATCGGGAGGTACCGTTATATGGGGGCTATACGAAGACGTGGACCTGCACAGACAATTTTCTGTCTTAGGTTGTAGTATCCATTTGGAACTTCAAATACCAAATTTGAAACAATTCCGGTGAATAATGTCGCTAAAATCATCAAAATACCGAATATAGGGAGGTACCGTTATATGGGGGCTATATGAACACGTGGACCTACATGGCCCATTTACAAACTTAACCTGCCTACTGGAAAAATAAACATGTGTGCAAAATTGTAGCCATCTATCTCAATTCATTCGAAAGATAGCGTGACAGACGGAGAGACAGACGGACAGACAGACGGACAGACAGACGGACATCGCTAAATCGACTTAGAATGTTACGCTGATCAAGAATATATATACTTTGTTGGGTCTGACATGAGTATTTCGAGGAGTTACAAACGGAATGACAAAGTCAATATACCCTCCATAGTATGGTGGAGGGTATAAAAAATTATATTTAAACAGTTTCAAAATACACCTGCAAAGATGTTGATATGTCATTCAAAAAAGGTTTCTAATATCCAATTCTCTCCTTTTAAATTATTCTTTCAGTGTCCGGTGATCGGCGTGTGATTTCCAACTGCTGCTGCTACTACTGCTGCTGGTGGTGTCTATTTAAGTTCTGTGATTTATTTACAGCACTTCGTGGCATTTCCTCTTTTGCACCCGCTTTTGTTTTGATTCGACGGTGGCAATTTATGAATAGTACTCCAGTAAAAATAACCGAAAAAAAAAAAAACAACAACGACTAACGAAATAAAATAGCGGCAAATTTCTATGCTCTACGGCTAAATGACAATAACAAGAGAATTTTGTTGCTGACGCTGTTTTGATGACGCTTTTGACAAGTTAAAATAATGATCAATGTCGCATAAGATTAAGCCGAGCGCAATTTACGACAATCAAAAGAGGAGAAAAAAAATAACACACGTTCAAATACCCGCAGAAAAGTAGTTGGGATTCTACTTTAATAAAGACCAAGCGAAAGCGCAAGAGAGAATAGAACAGAAGTCTCATTACGACGTAGGCACAACGAAGCGGCGTTAACATTCAACCACCCAGTTGTTTTTTGGATAACTACCCAGCCGACTTGTGTGTTGGTGGTGGTAGTAGTGGTGGGGATTAATCATTCATTATCAGCAACATCATCGGATTCAACTGACTCATTTAACTACGTTGGGTTTTTATTGCTCTCTTGCCTGGCTGGCGGGCCGGCTGGCTCTCCAACTCATTGTTGCTGTGTCTCATTGGTGATGATGACGATGAGGTTCTTCATATAAAATTTCCTGACATTAATGTAGAGAACTTTAGTCTAACGACAACAAACGACCCTGCGACAACGCCACATCGAACTAGTATTAAACGCACACGAACGTCGTTACGCCGCGCATTACTACCAAATTCGAGCGGAGGAGCTGTGACGAGATCAATTTTTTTTCAGAGACCAAACACACACTCATTGAGAAATCCCTCAAAATGTGGTTTTAAGCTGAATACAAATAAGTTTGCAAAAATCAAATCGAAAATCAAAAAATCATAATCAATCACTAAACGGGGTTCGTGGAAATTAAAGTTGCGGTATTTGGAGCAGTGGATATAAATAACACAATACAAAAAAATTACAATAAAAATACAACAATTATTTCAGACGAATTTTTATGTGAGAAAAAAAAACTTGCCAAAGATTATTTTATAAAATAAGTTTTTTAAATATCGAGTAAATGAGAATTATTTGCATAACACAAATTAAAAAAAAAAATCATTTAGAAAAATTCTAAAAAATCATTTAAAAAAATCAAGACAAGTCATACATAACTACAAAAATAAATATTTAATAAAAAACGAAACAAAATTTCTAAAAAAATACGGCAACATTTAAAACCAACTAAGTGAATGAGAATTATAACACATGAACAGCATAAGCAACTCACAGCAGCTTCACAATTAGCCACCAAACACACAACTTAATGCAACTGGGCAACTAACAAACCAAAGAAATTTTAAAACTCTTTCCAAACAACATCAAACATTAATTAAGAGCGGAGAGAAGTCTAAAGAGAGCTTTATAGAGAGAGAGAGAGAGAGAAAACTCAAGGAAATCAATGGAATTTTATTAAAAGAAACAAATACATCAAAATATTTCAATTCTTTTTTGGAACAACTTTGAAATTCTCTGAAACTTGAAGTCTGAAGTCCTGAAATACTGGAAGGAAAAAAAAAATCCGCAAATTGATAAAAAATCATCGAAAAGCTTTGAAGTCCAACCTAAAAGAGCCATCACAAAAAAGATATCTCAGACGAGATATACAACCCTGAAGACAAAAAAAAAATTGGCCTTGGAAACGCAGCTAAAGGAGATATATTTTTGATCTGAAAAGCTTAAATAATTAATCAAAATCTCTTCAAAATACCAAAAAAAGGAAAGCTCTTTAAGCTTAAGTAAGCTCTAAGCATTAAATTGCAGATAAAGGAAAATTCAAAGAAAGCTTTTTTTATTTGCCATACAACTACTTTGAAGCAACAACTTTTTAGTTCATTTGAAAGAGAGAGAGAGAGGGAGAGAGAGAAAGCTCCGAAACAATAAAATCAACACTAAAGTTCGAGAGAAGTAGGAACTTTGCAAAAGCTTTCGCACTAGACACCTAAGTTTTTGTTTGGTCTCCAAGAGGAACATCCTTGATCATTTCGTCCCATCAAAAATCA
This sequence comes from Musca domestica, assembly GCF_030504385.1. Classification (NCBI taxonomy): domain Eukaryota; kingdom Metazoa; phylum Arthropoda; class Insecta; order Diptera; family Muscidae; genus Musca; species Musca domestica. The sequence goes on along the minus strand of NW_026712415.1, from coordinate 101,983 downwards.
GCCGCCAAGTTCGTACCTTGGAGAGAGAGAGTCAATTCGAAAAAAAAAAACTTTTAAAAGCTCATAGACGTTACAAAGGAAAAAACCAAAGCATTTACATACACTTGAAGAAAGGAAGGCCGTCCCATCAAAAATCAGCCACCAAGTTCGTACCTCGGAAAAAGAGGGAGAGAGGAAGACAGTGAACTCGAAAAAAAACTTTCAGAAGCTCACACGTGTAGCAAAGGAAGGAAGGTCTGATCAATTCATCCCGACAAGAAATCAAGCGTCCAATTCGTTACTCAGAGAGAAAAGAGAGGGAGAGAGAGAGATAGTGAAAGACAGGAAAAAGAGTTGCGGAATTTAAATGAATTCTGAGAATTAATAAAAAGCTTCGCTTTTTTCGAAAAGATAACTCAAAACAAGCTAAAGCGTCCAATTCGTTTCTCAGAGAGAGAGAGAGAGAGAGAGAGAGAGAGGCAGAAAGAGTTCCAGAGCAGCCAAACCCTTGAGTAAATTAAAAAAAAAAAAAAAACATTCAAAACCTCTCTCACCACACGGCAGAAAACTTGAAGTATTTGCTTTCAACGAAACACAGAATTCTCTGATTATTTCGTCCTATCAAAAAATCAAACGTCCAATTCGTTACTCAGAGAGAAAAGGGAGTGAGAGAGAGGAGAAGGGAAAATAAGTATAATAGAGGAGAATAACTAGTAAACCAAGGGTTGCCAAGAAATTTGAGTAAAACCCAAAAAGCTATCGAAAGCTCCCAAACTGCACAAGGAGAATAATCGTCCGAAGAGAGAGGAAAGAGAGAGGAAAGAGAGAGAGAAATCGCTGATCATTTCGCCCTCCCAGAAAATCAACCATCAAATTTCAGGTGGAAAACAATTCGCCGAGATTAGCCGAAGTTCGAATTGGCAGAATCTAAATTTATCGCAACGGAAAAGGCTTCAAAGAAAAGCTTTTTGCCTTAAAGTGATTTTTAGTCTGAAACTGAACCGTTCCGAAATCTAAACACCCAATCGATTCCAATTTCCTAACAGGGAACAAAGGGAAGTTCAGTTTTTAGTTGAAGTGAGGAGCTTTAATCTCTCCAAAACATCTGTTCAAGCAGCTTTTAAAAAATCTGTCCAGAAAAAATCGGAAAGCCTTCCAATTTCGTCCTGAAAACTTTATAGCCTGTCTGTCTCTTCTGACTTCGTGGAACGTAATCTTCACCCTTTTCCAGGTCCGCACCACAATCCCATCACAATGCAAACCAGTAGCCGAGTGGAACCCACCACAGCCGAATTGGCTGAGAGTCGAAAACTTCTTCACCGCATACTACTGGATCTGTTGATCGTCATTGTCCTCGTCATACCCATTGCTGTGTGTGAATTTGCCATCGAACCATTTCGTCGGGGATTCTTTTGCGATGATGAAACCATACGTTATCCCTTCAAGGATAATACAATTACTCCTGTGCTGTTGGGTGTAATTCTGGCGGTGCCTACCTTCCTTATCATTGGCATCGGGGAGTATGTGAGGCAGTATAAAAAGGGCACCATTAGTAATACCAGATATCTCTGGGGTTGCCGCATACCCATTTGGTATTGTAATATTTTCAAACAATTGGTCTATTTTGCTTTTGGTCTCCTGTTGACCTTTGATGCCACGGAATTGGGTAAATACACCATTGGCCGGTTGAGGCCTCATTTCATGGCCGTTTGCCAGCCCCAGTTCTCGGATGGTTCAACGTGTGCGGATTCCTTCAATCAACATCGTTATGTGGAGAATTATTTTTGCCTGGGCACGGGTTTTACAGCAGCCGATGTGCGTCAGGCCCGTCTCTCCTTCCCCAGTGGCCATTCCAGTTTGGTAGTCTATAGCATGGTTTATGTTGCTCTGTATCTGCAAAAACGCATGCACTGGCGCAGATCGGATTTGACCAGACATTTCATTCAATTCACCCTAATTATGGTGGCCTGGTTTACGGCCCTCAGCCGCATCATGGACAATTGGCATCATTGGTCCGATGTCCTGTGTGGCTCTCTGATTGGCATTGTGGCAGCTTTAATTACCGCCAATTATATTAGTAAGTTTTTCAAAAAGCCCCACTCCGAGTTGGCCACGTTGCGACTTAGCGGTGGTCTGGCCAGGCAGGATACCTCGGCCACACTCAATGAGGTGTTGGCCCATACTCCACCGCCTTATACCATAGACTCAGAGGCAGCAGCGGCGCCGGATTTTACAAATGATCAATACTGCACCAAGGTGTAAGGGGTCCTTGGCGGAATCGAGCTTTAAGGCTTTGTAAATATGTTAAATTTTTGTTAAATGAAAAAATATAGTAGCTAAGCTTAAGTTATGCACAAAACGAAAAACGAAGAGCTTTTACACCAAACAAACAAACACTCACACACACACAATCACATTCCAGCTGTTTAATGCAGAACACATGTCTCATAGTATTATTAAGTTTTAAGATGCCTTGTTTTATTTTTAAGTTTTTAAAAACAAAATAGTAATAAAAAAACATAAAATATTTTATAAATTATTTTTGTTCAAATTAAACCCAGTTGGCTTTTGTTGTTATTTTTTATAATTTTTTTTTTGAGGTGGGATTTTCTGATAACCATGGTAAGTCGTTGGCGTATTTTGGTAACTATTTTTATGCTATGACTCATGCTGGCTTTTGAGGCCAAAACACATGAAATCTTCGAAAGCACATAGATGACTAGGCCAAAAGAAAAACAAACGCCGATAAATATTGAAGACGAATTGTGACATAGGGCAATTTTTACCAAACCCATGGTGATAATTATCAAAAGGTGATCTGATAATAGGCAATAAAGAAATAAACAACGTATATTTTGGAATCTTATCTTTATAGACTCTGCAATGTTTTGATATCTTTTTTCCAGAAGGGGAAATACCTTCCCATCATTGCATTCTTGAAACGTAATTTTTGAAAGGGCTCCAGACAGGATGGAATTTTAGGAATTAAAAAAGACGCGATCTATTTTTATACCCTACATCACAGGGTGGTCAGGGTATTATGTCTTTGTGCATTTGTTTGTAACAGGCAGAAGGAAACGAGATAGACCCATAGTTCCTTTTGATGATCTGCATAGAATCACATTCTGAGTCGATTTATGCATGTCCGTCCGTCCGTCTGTCCGTCTCTCCATGTATTTTTGTAAACAAAGTACAGTTCACAATTATTGCCCGATCCAGATGAAATTTTGCAAAGATCTTTTGTTTGGACCAAGGACGAACCCTATTGAAATTGGAGATAATCGGTAAAAATTTAGATATAGCTCCCATATATATCTTCGTCCGATTTGCCATTTATTATGCACCAAACATGTAATATCACCCCGAATTGTATGGAATTTTGCATATACACTCAAATTAGGCCTGAAAATAAGTATGCCAAATTTGATCGAAATCGGTTCAGATATAGCTATAGCTTCCATATATATTGTTCATCCGATTTGTTATTTTTGTCCACCGCCGCCGTAATATGCACTCTGCAACAACAATATTTGGGGAAATATATCAAATACAGCTCAGAAATACATTTGCTAAATTTTATCGAGATCGGTCCATATTTGGATATAGCTCCCATATATAACTTCGTCCGATTTACTTTTTATTGTGCACCAAACATCTAATATTTGTCCAAATGGGCTGGAATTTGGCACATACGACCGAATTGAGTCTAGAAGCTAGTATGCCAAATTTGGTGGAGATCGGTTCAGATATAGCTATAGCTTCCATATATATTGTTCATCCGATTTGTTATATCTGTTACCCACAACCGTAATATGCACTCCGTAACAACGATATTCAGGGAAATATATCAAATACAGCTCAGAAATATCTTTGCCAAATTATATCGAGATCGGTTCAGATTTGGATATAGCTCCCATATATATCTTTATCCGATTTCAAATAATTTGTGTACCAGATGTACAATACAAGTCCGAATTTAACAGATATAAATGCTTCGGCATATTTAGTCCTTTGAACTTTAAATTATAATTATAATCATAGCGTGTATGATTAAATTCGGCCCCGCCCGACTTTAAGACTTTCTTTACTGTTTTTTTTCTAAAAATAACAAGAATGGAAAATATTTTTTAAATAATTGGACGATAAAAAATATTTTTTCATAAAATGTTTATTAAAAAGCAAATAATAAAAATATTAAAAATATAAGTTCGGCCGTGCTTCGAACTTTGAATACGCTTCACCATTTAGAATTAATTTGGAAATTTTCAAAAAAAAAAAAAATAGTAATGAAAGTCCTAAAGTCGGGCGAGGCCGATTTTATGATACTCTACACCACTTGGCTAATTTAGTAGAACTCCACATAACAATTAAAAGTTTTTATGCGAGAATTCAATCATACACGCTATGATTATAATTATAATTTAAAATTCAAAGGACTAAATATGCCGAAGCATTTGTATCTTTTAAATTCGGACTTGTATTGTCCATTTGGTGCACAATTAATTTGAAATCGGATAAAGATATATATGGGAGCTATATCCAAATCGGAACCAATCTCGATGAAATTTGGCAAAGATATTTCTGAGCTGAATTTAATGTATTTCCCTGAATATCGTTGTTACGGAGTGCATATTACGGCTGTGAGTAACAAATACAACAAATCGGATGAACAATATATATGGGAGCTATAGCTATATCTGAACCGATCTTCACCAAATTTGGCATACTACCTTTTAGACTCAATTCGGTCGTATGTGCCAAATTCCATCCCATTTGGGCAAATATTAGACGTTTGGTGCACAATCAAAGGTAAATCGGACGAAGTTATATATGGGAGCTATATCCAAATCTGAACCGATCTCGATAAAATTTAGCAAAGGTATTTCTGAGCTGTATTTGATATATTTCCCCAAAATATTGTTGTTACGGAGTGCATATTTCGGCTGCGGAGGACAAAAATAACAAATCGGATGAACAATATATATGGCAGCTATAGCTATATCTAAACCGATTTCGATAAAATTTGGCATACTTATTTTCAGGCCTAATTTGGTTGTTTGTGCAAAATTCCATACCATTCGGACTGATATTACACGTTTGGTGCACAATAAAAAGCAAATCGGACGAAAATATATATGGGAGCTATATCTAAATTTTTACCGATTATCTCCAATTTCAATAGGGTTCGTCCTTGGGCCAAACAAATGATCTGTGCAAAATTTCATCTGGATCGGGAAATAAATGCGACCTGTACTTTGTTTACAAAAAAACATGGACAGACGGACGGACGGACATGCATAAATCGACTCAGAATGTGATTCTATGCAGATCATCAAAAGGAACTATGAGTCTATCTCGTTTCCCTTTGCCTGTTACAAACAAATGCACAAAGACACCAGTAAAGAAAGTCTTCAAGTCGGGCGGGGCCGACTTTATGATACCCTACACCACTTTGCTAATTAAGTAGAGCTTCACATAACAATTAAAAGTTTTTATGGGAGAATTCAATCATACACGCTATGATTATAATTATAATTTAAAGTTCAAAGGACTAAATATGCCGAAGCATTTGTATCTTTTAAATTCGGAATTGTATTGACCATTTTGTGCACAATTAATTTGAAATCGGATAAAGATATATATGGGAGCTATATCCAAATCTGAACCGATCTCGATAAAATTTGGCAAAGATATTTCTGAGCTGTATTTGATATATTTCCCTGAATGTCGTTGTTATGGAGTGCATATTACGGCTGTGGGTAACAAATATAACAAATCGGATGAACAATATATATGGAAGCTATAGCTATATCTGAACCGATCTTCACCAAATTTGACGTACTAGCTTCTAGACTCAATTCGGTCGTAAGTGCCAAATTCCATCATTTGTAAGTGCCAAATTCCATATTAGACGTTTGGTGCACAATAAATGGTAAATCGGACGAAGTTATATATGGGAGCTATATCCAAATCTGAACCGATCTTGATACAATTTAGCAAAGGTATTTCTGAGCTGCATTTGATATATTTCCCCAAATATTGTTGTTACAGAGTGCATATTACGGCGGCGGTGGACAAAAATAACAAATCGGATGAAAAATATATATGGGAGCTATAGCTATATCTGAACCGATTTCGATCAAATTTGGCACACATGTTTTCAGGCCTAATTTGGGTGAATATGCAAAATTCCATACAATTCGGGCTGATATTACCCGTATGGTGCACAATAAAAGGCAAAATATCTAAATTTTGACCGATTATCTCCAATTTCAATAGGGTTCGTCCTTGGGCCAAACAAAAGATCTTTGCAAAATTTCATCTGGATCGGGCAATAAATGCGACCTGTACTTTGTTTACAAAAATACATGGACAGACGGACGGACGGACAGACGGACGGACGGACATGCATAAATCGACTCAGAATGTGATTCTGTGCAGATCATCAAAAGGAACTATGGGTCTATCTCGTTTTCTTCTGCCTGTTACAAACAAATGCACAAAGACATAATACCCTGACCAGCTTGTGGTGTAGGGTATAAAAAAAATAACCTGTAAGGAAAAGTCAAAAATCGGGCGAGGCCGACTATATGATAGCCTTCACCAATCATGCATATTTAGTAGAGCTCCCGTAACAAAAGAATTTATTTCAAGTAGATCATACCACTTTGGCTTTAGGTCAGTTAAAGTTTGCTATAGAGTGCATGGTATCAGCAGGATTATAAAAAAAAAATTAAAAAAAAGCTATAAGTTCCGTAGGGCCGAATTTTGAATACCCTCCACCACTTGAAACTAATTTGGTAATTTTCAAAAAAAAAAAAATCCGTTAAAAATTCTACTAAAATTTTAAAAATACCGAATGTAGCCGTTATATTAGTGTATATACGACGACGTGGATCTGCATCATCAAACATCCGAATATCGGAAGGTACCGATATATGGCGGCTATACGAAGACATGGACCTCCACAAACAATTTTCTACCCTAGGTCGCAGTACCGTTATATGGGGGCTAAACGAAGACGTGGACCTGCACAGACAATTTTCTGTCTTAGGCCGTAGCAGCCAACAGAAACTTCAGATACCAAATTTGAAACAATGCCGGTGAATAAATTCGCTAAAATCATCAAAATACCGAATATCGGGAGGTACCTCTATATGGGTGCTATACGAAGACATGGACCTGCATCGACTATTTCATGTCACAGAACGTAGCACCTATTAGGAACTTCAAATACGAAATATTTTACCTAAAATCGTCAAAATACCGAATATATGAAGATACCGTTACATGGGGGCTATACGTCGGACGAGTGGCTTAGAAATGACAGCAGTCCGAATTTGGTTGCAGATTTTTCATCTCACCCTGTATATGTTACATCCAATTTGAGGTTTTAAGTCCCTCACATGCGTATTATGCTCTCCACAAGAATGATATTTGGTACCAGATACACGATACATCTCTGAAATAAGTGTTTAAAATTTTGTTAAGATCGGTTCAGATTTGAATGTAGCTCCCCTATATATCTTCAACCGAATTCGTGATAATTGTACACCAAATGTCCAATATCAGTCCAAATTACCTGAATTTTGGCACTTCCGACGGAAATCAGCTTAAAAGCAAGTGCTTCGGATATTGTAAAAATCGGCTCAGGTACACCTACAGCTCCGATACATATGTTTAATCCGATTTGTCGTTAAAGTCCCTCACATGCGTAATATCCACTCCACAAACAATGATATTTGATACAGAACATCAGATACAACTCGAAAATACCTCTGCCAAATTATATCGAAATCGGTTCAGATTTTTATATACCTTGGATGTATATCTTCATTAGATTTTACGGCTATTGTCCACCATATACGTATGTAATATCAGCCCAAATTGGATATATATTTTCATATTGAACCTAATTTTTCCATTTGGTGAAACTCGCTCCTATATATCTTTTGATCAAACAAATATTGGTACTAGAGGTACAAAAGCCTGAGGTCTGAGTGGTTCTGAATGGACCTTAAAATTATCCTAATTTCAATAATTATTTTTGCCGTCATAACACTTGCAATGACATTCGAATTTGCCAACAACCTTCTTATCGGCGAGCAGAGAAAGCCACCTCAGGCTATCATTTTATTTACAAATTGCTTGCAAGTCTTAAAAATTTATTAATTATATGAATTATAATTATATAAAATTTTATTATTATGTCGACCTTTTCGGGCGAAATTTTGATTGATGTAAATGTCCACAAAAAAAGGAAGAATATTTTCGGACTGGAAGATGTAGACTTGAAGTGAGGATCTATGGAATTCTTTTTTAGGTTGGTTTTCTTTTGGAGGTTTTCCATGGGTAAAGGTTTACTATCTTCAATAAGTAGATCATTTACAGATTATTTGCAATTTGTATCACCTAAAAACCTTTGTAAGTATACGGAGAACTCAACCTCAACACTATTAAAATAACAGCCCTGCAAAAAATCGGCCGAAACATAATTGGGGTTCATACTAACAAAATATAATTTCTTCATATATTCCAAATTACAAACAAAAAAAAAGGAGGCTTTGGACCCTTGGTTAAATTCGCCGCTCTTCAGATCATTTTCGTTATTCCTATGTATATTCAGATTAGCCCAAGAATTGAACCTACATTCCAATCCCTTGACATTAAACAATCAAGCTATACTATTTTTCCACAAAACTAAGGAATTTAAAATCCCTCCCCCATTTTCCTCACAATATAATTATGCCTTCCCCTCACCTTAAACAAGTGAACAATTATCACTCCCACACAAACGCTCGCTCATAGGCCCACAACTAAACACATCATTCACATAATAAAGCATTCTTAACACATTCAAAAAAAAAAAAAAAAAAAAAAAATATGCGGACAGAAAAAAACTGTCTAGAACGGTAGGAGACATGTCGCTGCAATTAAAATAAAAAAGTGACAATAAAAAAAACTCCTCTCACAACTTCAAGTCATAAAAAAGTATTTAAATGACAATTAAAATTGAAATAACTCAAATGAGGGAGGGAAAAAAATTTAATTACTTTAAAAATTTAAATGGAAACTAACTATGACAGAGAGCTCCGAACGCGGCTCCGAGTGTTCTAAGTTAGTTGCATGTCACTGAGAAAAGGGGGGACAAGAACAAAAAATGTTGTTATGGAAAATGCGGAAACAGCTGAAAAAAGTCATTGGAAAAAAAGTAAAGGACATTGATGATATTTAGTGAGCGTCACAAGATTCGAATCGATTTGAAATTAATGAGGCCATAAAAGCAGTCATTAACTACCTTAACAAGACCTCTCCGCTAGCCAGGTGACGAAGGGCAATAAAACTCTCATTATGAGACGAGAAAATTACAATGTTGAATGAGGAATATGATTTAAATTGAAAACAGAGAGATTGTGAAGGAAACCCCCTTGGAGAACTTTTAGGTTGGTATTTATACCCTACATCACATAGTGGTAGGGGTATTATGTCTTTGTACATTTGTTCGTAACATGGAGAAGGAAGCAAGATAGACCCATAGTTACTTTCGAGGATCTGCATAGAAACACTTTCTGAGTCGATTTGCCTGGTCAAGAACCCTATTAAAATTGGTGAGAATCGGTTCAAATTTAGATATAGCTCTCATACATATGTTTAAGCGATTTCGGGTCAATTGTGCACCAAATGGCCAATATCAGTCCAAATTATTTGAATTTTTGGCACATCCGACCGAATTCATCCTAGAAATAAGTACTTCAAATTTTAGCGAAAATCGGTTCAGATATAGCTATAGCTCACATATATATGTTTCATCCGATTTGGGGTTTTAAATCTCTCACATTCGTAATATGCACTCCACAAAAATGATATTTGGTACCAGACATCTTATTGAACTCGGAAGTACCTTTGCTAAATTTTATCGAGAATGGATAAGATCTGTGCAAATAAAGGCTAATATCAGACTGATCAAACGGAGTGAATTTCGGGACGGCTCCGTCTCCAAGTGATGTCATGATAGGTGGCATGATCTACTTGAAATTGAAATTCTTTTGTTACGGGAGCTCTACTAAATATACATAGTGGTGTAGGGTCGGCCCCGCCTGACTTTTGACTTTTCCTTATGGTTTTTATACCCTCCACCATAGTTTGGATGGTATATTAAGTTTGTCTTTCCGTTTGCAACACCTCGAAATATACATTTTAGACTCCACAAAGTATATATATTCTTGATCAGCATAAAATTCTATGTCGATTTAGGGATGTCTGTCCGTCTATCCGTCTGTCCGTCTGTGGAAGTCACTCTAGCTTCCGAAAGAATTGAAGTAGATTGATAAAATTTTACTCAAATGTATATTATGTCTGCAGGACTTTTGGTATTGAAAATGGGTCATGTAGGTCCACGCTTTCGTATAGCCCCCATAGAACGGTAGCTCCCGATATTCAGTATTTTGATAATTTTTGCGATAATATTCATCGGAATTGTTTCAAAATTTGGTATTTGAAGTTCGATATGGATGCCACAGCCTAGAACAGAAAATTGTCTGTGCAGGTCCCCCTCTTCGTATAGCCCCCATATAACGGTACCTCCCGATATTCGGTATTTTGATGATTTTTGCGACAATATTCATCGGAATTCTTTCAGATTTGGTATTTGAAGTTTGAAATAAGTACTACAGGTTATGACAGAAGATTCTGTGCAGGTCCACGTCTTCGTATAGCCATATAACGCTACTCCGAGATATTCGGATGTCGGATTTTGCGACATTATTCATGGGAATTGTTTTAAATTTCGTATTTAAAGTTTGAAATGAGTACTACAGCCTATGGCGGAAAATTCTCTATGCAGATCCATGTCTTAGTATAGCTCCTATACAACGGCACCTTTATTCGGTATTGTGATGATATTAGCGACATTATTCACCGGAATTGCGTCAAATTTCGTATATGTAGTTCGGAATCGTTACTACAGCATATGACAAAATATTACTTGTCCAGCACCACGTCTTCGTATAGCCCCATATAAAGGTTTTCGTTTAAGTTGCATTTTTCGACGGATTTTTTTTTTTTTAAAATTTGTAAGTTGCTTTCGAATTGTGGAGTATATAAAAAGTTCGGCCCGTCCAAGTAGCTGCTTTTTACCTGTGTATTTTATTTTTTTTTTTTTTGTTAAAATTTGGAATATACAAAAAAATCCTATTTTGTTCATTCGGCTCAGTTTATTTGCAGGACTGTTATTTTAAGAGTAGCTACAATAGATTCTCTTAACATCGAAGGCATATTTTAATAATCTGCAGAAAAAACACACTTCTAAGAAGTTCCTCCAAAAGCCAATGTTATTTTTTTTTTAATAAAACCCTCTAGACGACACATGCCCAGAATTCTGTTTTTCTCCTCCTTAAATGGAAGAACTTACATTTTTTGATATCTAAATCTGTTAATCTGTAAATGATCTACCTATTGAAGATAATTTATCTTTACCAATGGGAACCCTCCAAAAAAACGTTTAGAGGAATTCTAACAAGAAAAGAAAAATAATTCCAAAAAGTTCCATAGATCGTCACCTCAAGTCCAAATTTTCCAGTATTATTTTTTTATTTATTTATTTTTTTTTTTTGTGGACATTCACATCAATCAAAATTTCGTGCGAAAAGGTCGTCATAATAATAAAATTTTATATAATTATAATTCATATAATTAATAAATTTTTAAGACTTGGAAGCAATTTGTAAATAAACTGATAGCCTGAGGTGGCTTTCTCTGCTCGCCGATAAGAAGGTTGTTGACAATTTCGAATGTCATTGCACGTTTTATGATGGGACAAAATAATTATTGAAATAACCAACATTTAATTTAGACTTTAATAGATTTATCTGCTATTCAGCCCGGGCCGAATAGAATTTCTTGTAGGAAATTTATAATACAGCCCAGGTATTCAGCCCTGGGCGATTTTCTATAATGAACACTCATACTCAGCCCTCGGGCTTAAATGGATGTTCGATAACGAAAACTCCTGGGCTGTATAAAAAATTTTACAAAATCTTTTCAAAATCTTAAACCCTATGCGGGGAAGTTATCAGGAAACATGGACCGATCTCTACCATCTTCACAGCAGATCTTGTGTTGATGGAAATATTGAGATGAGCCAAGTCTGAATGGAATCGGATGTTAATATCGCGTTTTATGAATATTCAAAACTTTAACCCTTTGTGGAAGAGGTACCAGTAGAAGTGGTCCGATCTCTACATTTCTTTATAACAGATTTTGTGCTGCTAGAAATATTGAGATGTGCCAAGTCTGGAATCGGATTTTAATTTCGCGTTTTATGAGCTACATGAATATTCAAAATTTGGACCCTTTGTGGGAGAGGTAGATGAGGGAGTGGCCGATACTTTCCATCTTCACACCAAGCCTTGGGTTACTGAAAATATTGAGATTAGTGCAATTGGAAGACTATTGGATTCTATAATTATTATATAATTATCTATAATTATTCAAAATTTTGTTACTTTGTGGGGGAGGTACTTGATGGAGTGGACCGATATTATCTATTTTCGCAACTGACGAAGCACTGATAGAATTTTTAGGATTTGCAAAGTTGGAGCAAAATCGAATTGTATATCCTCTTTCAGTGCAGTTTTTTTTTTTAAATTTCGACCTTTGGTGATGGGGAGGTACCAGAAGGATGGATCGATATTGCCCACCCACGAACTCGATCTAAGTTTGAAAATAATCTACCAAGTCTGGACTCCCTTCGAAGGTTATCGTGCGCACCAGCCAGACCGACAGAGAGACAGACGAACGGACATCGCTAGATCGACTCCAAATACCCTGCAACGGATTTAGCTCAAGGAGAGCTAGGGTCTAAAACCGTTATTTCGACGGGGGACATTTTGGCCGTATCAAGTGATATATACCTTCTCTTGCCATATAGCGAAGGGTATAAAAATCCAGTACCGAAGGCTAAATAGGGTTTTTTTGTAACGAACTCTCCTACTCAGCCTCGGGGCTGAATAGGATTTTCGGTAACGAAAACTCCTACTCAGCCTCGCGACTGAATAGAATTTTCCGTAACGAGAACTCCTACTCAGCCTCGCGGCTGAATAGGATTTTCGTTTACGAAAACTCCTACTCAGACTCGGGGCTGAATAGGATTTCCGGTAACGAAAACTCCTACTCAGCCTCGTGGCTGAATAGGATTTTCGGTAACGAAAACTCCTACTTAGCTTCGGGGCTGAATAGGATTTTCGGTAACGAAAATTCCTACTCAGCCTTCAGGATTGAATAGGGGTTTTCCTTTAATAGGATTTACTTCTGCCTTAGGGCCTGAATAGGGTTTTTGGCAACCAAAACTCCTACTGAGGCTTTGGGGCAACGGGGGGATTTTTGGCAACGAAAACTCCTACTCAGCCTTCGGGGCTGAATAGGATTTTCGGTAACGAAAACTCCTACTCAGCCTTCGGGGCTGAATAGGATTTTCGGTAACGAAAACTCCTACTCAGCCTCGGGGCTGAATAGGATTTTCGGTGACGAAAACTCCTACTCATCACTGATGACCTCTTCCATAGAAAAAGTCATCACTGACGACCTCTTCTATAGAAAAAGTCATCACTGATGACCTCTTCTATAGAAAAAGTCATTACTGCTGACCTCTTCTATAGAAAAAACCATTACTCATGACCTCTTTTATGGAAAAAGTCATCACTCATGACCTCTTCTATAGAAAAAGTCATCACTTATGACCTCTTCTATAGAAAAAGTCATCACTGATGACCTCTTCTATTGAAAAAATATTTACACATGACCTCTTCTATAGAAAAAGTTATCACTCATGACCTCTTCTATAGAAAAAGTCATCACTCATGACCTCTTCTATAGAAAAAGTCATCACTTATGACCTCTTCTATAGAAAAAGTCATCACTCATGACCTCTTCTATAGAAAAAGTCATTACTCATGACCTCTTCTATAGAAAAAGTCATCACTTATGACCTCTTCTATAGAAAAAGTCATCACTGATGACCTCTTCTATTGAAAAAATATTTACACATGCCCTCTTCTATAGAAAAAGTTATCACTGATAAACTCTTCTACAGAAAAAGTTATCACTGATGACCTTTTCTATGGAAGAAGATGGCCTCTTCTATTAAAAAAGTTATTACGGATTACCTCTTCTATGGAAAAAGTCATCACTGATGACCTCTTCTACATTAGAAGTAATAACTACTCTACAATAAAAAATCGTCACTTATGAATTCTCTCTTTTGGCTGATATGAAAAAGCTTGTCTAAAATTTCGAGTATCTAAATTTATCGAAAAATCGAAAAATATCAAAACAATTTTATTTATTTTATTTAGGTTTTATAACGAAAATTCTTCTACACCATGCATTGTTATACAACATTCAGGTTGCTGTTGTTTATTATTCTGCATAAATGATGCTATCCCAGCTTCTGGATCTTTCAAGGTCTCCCGAATACTTTTCTCAGCATTTTCCTCAAAATTATTTTCCAAAATTCGCTTGACTTCTTTGGAATTCTCTTCGGAATACCGGAAAAATGCCAAGGCCACAATTGAGCCGAGTAGGGCTCCGGCCAATATATCCGACCAAAAGTGTTTAAAATCAAAGACCCTACTAATGGCAACCATGGCAGCAACACACAAGCACAGCAATTCTACCAAAATGACCGAAGGACGATAAATGGTGGCCATAAATCCTGGATTTCTTTTGATATGATGGCTGCACCCTCTCAGATATAAGGCCAAATAGATCAAACCATAACACGATAGACTTGAGTGGCCACTGGGAAAGGATTTGTATATCGAAGAGCTAAGATGCATTGTCCCCGTACAGGTGTATTCCAGCATAAAGGGGGAATTTTCGGGTAGTTCATTGCAGGTTAAGCCCTCCAGGCTGATGGGCTGACACAAAGTATAGGAGTGGGGTCTCAGACGGCCCACAGTTAATTTGAGTAAATTTTTAATAAATCTCTCACTGGCAAATCCACAGAAGAATGGCATGGCGGCCAAATAGAGATCCACCAAATATCCCTTTAATCCCGGAGCAGATCTTTGTTGATATCTAATTCTCGAAAAGAGAAGTTCATTTAGAATTATGCTGATAAGCGGTAAATACAATCCCAGCAGATATAGGGTCCTGGTATTTATGGTATCTGCCAGATATGGCTGCCTGATGCTTGCATCCTTGCAATCAAATCCTCTTCTCCGGGGCGAACCCAACACCGCCTCCAAATTAAAACTTAGCCACAATATTATGGCAAACGGCGCAATAATGGCAATTTGTTTTAAGACAATTGATCTCATTTTCCGAGGTTTTCTAACTTTTTTTTGTAACCACCGCTGATGACGTTTACACTCGGCACTTGAAATAATACTGAAAAAATGTGTGTATATTTTCCTTGCGAATTAGCTGCCCATGATTGCGTTATTGTTGTTGTTTACAACAATGGAAATTTTACTCAATTGTCAAGTGTCTGAGAATTCAGAACACAGCTAAGTCAATGAATCCGTAAGCGGGGAATGGGACCCAACGGGAACAAATTATAAAAATAATGAGCAAAATTTGATATTCAATTCCGAACCAATTACAGCTATTACCGGTGCGTTATCAGTTGAGACGGGTATTTTGTTACACATCAACAAGATCGTGTCCCAACTTCTGGTTGACAACAAAAATATAACCCCGTGTTGCTTGGCTATACTTCCCCTCCTGCATGATGCTACGAAATCGCTGATTGCTATCAACATCAGATTTATTAAAAATTATGCGAGCGTCTGGAAAACTTATGCGTCTTAAACATATTAATAATGAAGAGCGATGCAAAAGAAGTAAAAGAAAATAAATTTTCCTATAAGAAAGGAACTGAGAAGATGGCATTTCCATAGAGGATTGCCCAAAGCAGAGGAACTTTCTTCCAAAGAAAAGTTCTGTGAACATGACTCTGTCCATAAAAAAACTGATATCAGTGATGACCTTTGCGATAGAAAGGACAGGTCATCAGTGATGACATTTTCTATCGGGGCTGATTAGTAACGAAAACTCCTACTCAGCCTCGGGGCTGAAGAGGATTTTCGGTAACGAAATTTCCTAATCAGCCTCGGGTCCGAATAGGATTTTCGGTAACGAAAACTCCTGCTATCCCCTAGGGGCTGGATATGATTTTCAGTAAAGAGAAGTAAGGATTTTCACTAAAGCACTCGGGGCTAAATTGGATTTTTCGGTGACGAAAACTTCTACTCAGCCCTCACGGCTAAATAGGGTTTTCGGTAACGAAATAGGATTTTCGGCTACAAATAGCATTTTCGGTAACGATTAAATTAACGGTAACGAAAACTCCTACTCAGCCTTCGGGGCTGAATAGGGTTTTGGGAAAGAAAACTTCTACAGGGCCCAAGGCTAAAGAGGATTTCATTGATGATGACCTCTTCTACAGACTAAGTCAAAACTGAAGACCTCTTCTATAAGTCATCACGGATGACCTCTTCTACAAGTCACCACGGATGACCTCTTCTATGGGATTAGATAACACTGATGACGTCTTCTATAGGAAAAGTCACCACTGATGACCTCTTCTATCGAAAAAAAAAAACAAAACTGGTGACCGCTTTTATGGAAACACCCATCACTGATGACCCTTTTCTATAGAAGAAATCACCGTTTATCACTGATGACCTCCTCTATAAAATATGTCCCCACTGATGAGTTCATTAGAAAATGTCATCACTAATGACCTTTTCTATTGAAAAAGTTACCACAAAAAAACTGGAAAGTGAGATGACATTTTCTATAGAAGAGGTGATGACTTTTTCTATAGGAGAGGTCATGAGTTATGACTTTTTCTATAGGAGAGGTCATGAGTTATGACTTTTTCTATAGAAGAGGTCATGAGTGTTGACTTTTTCTATAGAAGAGCTCATCAGTGATGACTTTTTCTATAGAAGAGGTCATCAGTGATGACTTTTTCTATAGAAGAGGTCATCAGTGATGACTTTTTCTATAGAAGAAGTCATCAGTGATGACTTTTTTTATAGAAGAAGTCATCAGTGATGACTTCTTGATCTTGATCATCAGTTGATGACCTCTGCTATAGAAAAAGTCATCATTTTCAATAGAAGAGGTCATCAGTGATGACTTTTTCTATAGAAGAGGTCGTCGGTGATGGCCTTTACTATGGAAGAGGTCATCAGTGATGACTTTTTCTATAGCAGAGGTCTTCAGTGATGACTTTTTCTATAGAAGAGGTCATCAGTGATGACTTTTTCTATAGAAGATGTTATCAGTGATGACTTTCCTATAGAAGAGGCCATCAGTGATGACTTTTTCTATAGAAGAGGTCATGTGTAAATATTTTTTCTATAGAAGAGGTCATGAGTTATGACTTTTTCTATAGAAGATGTCATCAGTGATGACTTTTTCATAGAAGAGGTCATCACTGATGACTTTTTCTATAGAAGAGGTCATCACTGATGACTTTTTCTATAGAAGAGGTCATCAGTGATGACTTTATGTATAGAAGAGGTCATCAGTAGTGACTTTTCTATTGAAGACGTCATGTGTAAATATTTTTTCAATAGAAGAGGTCATCAGTGATGCTTTTTCCTATAGAAGAGGTCATCAGTGATTACTTTTTCAATAGAAGAGGTTATCAGTGATGACTTTTTCAATAGAAGAGGTCATCAGTGATGACTTTTTCTACAGAAGAGGTCATCAGTGATGAATTTGTCTATAGAAGAGGTCATCTGTGATGACTTTTTCTACAGAAGAGGTCAGCTGTGATGACTTTTTCATAGAAAAGGTCGGTGATGACCTTTTCTATAGAAGATATCATCAGGGATGACTTTTTCTATAGAAGAGGTCATCAGTGATGATTTTTTCTATTGAGGAGGTCATCAGTGATAATTTTTTCCATAGAAGAGGTCATCAGTGATGACTTTTTCTATGGAAGAGGTCATCAATGATGATTT
The DNA here is from genome assembly GCF_030504385.1 of Musca domestica. Lineage (NCBI taxonomy): Eukaryota > Metazoa > Arthropoda > Insecta > Diptera > Muscidae > Musca > Musca domestica. The sequence goes on along the minus strand of NW_026712415.1, from coordinate 84,026 downwards.
TTTCTGTAGAAGATGTCATCAGAAGAGGTCGTCGGTGATGACCTTTTCTATAGAAGATATCATCAGTGATGACTTTTTCTATAGAAGAGGTCATCAATGATGATTTTTTCTGTAGAAGAGGTCATCAGAAGAGGTCGTCGGTGATGACTTTTTCTACAGAAGAGGTCATCAACGATGACTTTTTCAATAGAAGAGGTCATAAGTGATGACTTTTTCTATAGAAGAGGTCATCCGTGATGACTTTTTCTATGGAAGAGGTCATCCGTGTTGACTTTTTCTATAGAAGAGGTCATCTTTTTTAATGGAAGAGGTCATCAGTGATGACTTTTTCTATGGAAGAGGTCGTCGGTAATGATTTTTTCTGTAGAAGAGGTCATCAGAAAATGTCCTCAGTGATGACTTTTTTCATAGAAGTGGTCATCAGTGATGACTTTTTCTATAGAAGAGGTCATCAGTGATGACTTTTTCAATAGAAGAGGTCATGTGTAAATATTTTTTCTATAGAAGAGGTCCTCAGTGATGACTTTTAAACCCGCAGCCATGTGGCTAGAGAGGGTATATATCATTTTATAGGTCAAAACGTGCTTAGCCGAAATAACGGCTTAAGACCCTAGGTCTTCTTTGGACCAAATCCGTTTCAGGACATTTGAAGTCGAAATAGCGATGTCCGTCCGTCAGTCTATCTAGCTGGCTGGTGCTCACGATAACTCTCGAAGGGAGTATCCGATTTTGTCCTATCTTGGTAAATCGTAATATTTTTGTCACACTTTGATCGAGTTCGGTGATGGACAATATCGATTCACTCCTTCTGGTACAACCCCCAAAAAAGGTCGAAACTTTCAAAAAAAAAAAAAAAAAAAAAAAAAATACTTCTGCACAAAAAGTGAAAGAATTTTGCAAACCCTAATATTTGCGCCTAAGATAGGTCAGGTCCATTCCATCAAGTACCTCCCTCACAAAAGTTCAAAATTTTGAATAATTACAACTCTCATAAAATGTAATGTAAGAGTCCGATTTTCTTCAAATTTCACACATCCCAATATTTTTATAAACCCAAGACCAGGCTACTCATTCTGGTACAGGCCCCACAAAAGGCCGACATTTTTCAAAAACATATTTTCTGCACAGAAAGAGAAACGATTATCCGATTTTGCTCCAACTTTGGAAATAATAATATGTACGTCATTGCTAGATCATGTTAGAAAATGGACAATGTCGGTCCACTCCATCGACGCCCTCCCCCACAAATGGTCAAAATTTGGAATAATTACAACCCTTATAAAATGTGATGTAAGAGTCCGATTGTCTTCAAATTTCACATATCCCAATATTTTTATAAACTCAAGATGTGGTACTAAGATGGACTACATCGGTCTACTCCTTCTGGTACCTGCCCCACAAAAGGCCGAAATTTTTAATATCCATGAAGCTCATAAAACGAGAAATTAATATCCGATTCCATTTAGACTATGCACATCTCAATATTTCCATCAACACAGGATCTGTTGAAAAAACGGTAGAGATCAGACCATTCCTTCTGGTACATCCCCCAAGAAAGGTCAAAATTTTGAGTAACCAAAACGGTTACTAAATCTGAAAATTTTTTGTATAACTGGCCTATTCTATTATTGTTCGTATTGTATCACACCCTGCAAATAGCTTATCCTAAAATTAGCTGTTTGTGGTTTTGCCGATGACTTAGATATTTATTATACCTCCGAAAAAACCCATATTGTGTATCTCTCTCCTCTCTCGCGGTTGAAGATGATGAATTTCTATTCAGTTTAAGTACTTCTTCCGCCAAGTGTAGTCCACATCAGAATACCAACTCTTCAGAATGATTCTGAAAGTGAAATATTTGCTACGACTTTTGAGTGATTTCATAATTGTCACATTCCTGTTGGCCTTGTCGCTAAACATCTCCAAGATATGGGGGCCAATAAAGAAGCATGGCTTCGTTTGTGGTGACACCTCGCTCATATATCCCCTGCACAGGGATACGGTCACTTATGTGTGGCTCTATGGCATTGGTTTGGGCATTCCCGTGGTGATGATTGTGGCCCTTGCACTGGTGGAGAATTTCGTGCTGAATAGTCGACCCTCTAAGAATTTGCTGAGATCATGGCTAATGATCCACGTCTCTTTGCTGCCCTTCCTGTTCGGATTTGCCGCTGAACGTTTGCTAAAGGAAATTGGCAAATTTGCTGTAGGCCGTTTAAGGCCATACTTTTTTGCAGTTTGTCAACCTGTTCTCGCCGATGGCACCAGCTGTGAGTGGGAGGAGAATCAGGGAAAATACATTGAACACTACTCATGCCAGGGTGCAGCCAATGCCGACAATATCTCTCACCTAATTAACTATGCAATGCGTACATCCTTTCCCAGTGGTCACGCCAGCCTGACCGTTTACGCCATGACCTTTGTCGTTTTCTATCTGCAACGGTTTGGCCGTTCCCTGCGCCTCTATCGTGCCTGCTTTGGCCTTTTCGTGCCGTTCCTGCAATTCGCTGCCGTACTCTGGGCCTGGTTTGTGGCCATTAGCCGTGTGACGGACTACAAACATCATGCGTCGGATGTTTTGGCTGGCAGCCTGTTGGGCTTAGGTGTTGGTATTGCGGTTTGCCGCCATGTCCATGGTCATCTAAAAGGTGGTCGGGCATTCCTTGAGGCCATCAATATGCCGAAGAAATCACCTGTAGTGAGGCGGAATGAAAGTGTGCAAGAACAAGAACCACAACAACAACAACAACAACAGCCACAACAACAACAACAACAGCGACAACAACAAGAACACAGGGAACCTGTAGCGGAATCTGTGGCCAGTACATATGTAACACCGTCCACATCACTTTCAGAGGTTCCATCCTATATAACCGAAGTTCAAGTTCAACCATGAACCTGTGGGGGAGGAGGTTAGAGAAGAGTGTTAATGGCTAGAAATAGCCATGTGGGTGTATGTGTGGTTGTGCAACCGAATGTAAATTACGGCGTTTATTTTTGTAAATAAAATGTATTAATAAAGCCTAATTGCGGTTCCGAACATGAGGTAGATTTTTTTGACTAACATCAAATGAGCGACGAAGAAAATTTCATGCGAAGTGACAAATCTCTAAAAAAAAATCAATGGAGGTCATCTTCTTTCCATGGAAAACGTCAATTTTAATGTTCTTCTCATCACTGATGATCTCTTCTATAGAAAAAGTGTTTTCTATAGAAACATTTTTTTTTATGGAAAAAGCCATTTTCTATGGAAAAAAGTCTTTTTCTATGAAAAAAGGTCACTTTCTATGGGAAAAAGTCTTTGTTCTATGGAAAAAGTCTTTGTTCTATGGAAAAAGTCTTTCTTCTATGGAAAAAGTCTTTCTTCTATGGAAAAAGTCTTTGTTCTATGGAAAAAGTGTTTTTCTATGGAAAAAAGTCTTCTTCTATGGAAAAAAGTCTTTTTCTATGGAAAAAAAGTCTTCTTCTATGGAAAAAAGTCTTTTTCTATGGAAAAAGGACTTTTTCTATGGAAAAAGTCTTTTTTTCTATGGAAAAAGTCTTTTTTCTATGGAAAAAGGTCTTTTTCTATGGAAAAAGTCTTTTTCTATGGAAAAAGTCTTTTTTTCTATGGAAAAAGTCTTTTTTTCTATGGAAAAAGTCTTTTTTCTATGGAAAAAGGTCTTTTTCTATGGAAAAAGTCTTTTTCTATGGAAAAAGTTATTTTCTATGGAAAAAAGGTCTTTTTCTATGGAAAAAAGGTCTTTTTCTATGGAAAAAGGACTTTTTCTATGGAAAAAGTCTTTTTCTATGGAAAAAGTCTGTTTTCTATGGAAAAAGTCTGTTTTCTATGGAAAAAGTCTGTTTTCTATGGAAAAAGTCTGTTTTCTATGGAAAAAGTCTGTTTTCTATGGAAAAAAGTCTTTTTCTATGGAAAAAAGTCTTTTTCTATGGAAAAAGTCTTTTTCTATGGAAAAAGGTCTTTTTCTATGGAAAAAGGTCTTTTTCTATGGAAAAAGTCTTTTTCTATGGAAAAAGTCTTTTTCTATGGAAAAAGTCTTTTTCTATGGAAAAAGTCTTTTTCTATGGAAAAAGTCTTTTTCTATGGAAAAAGTCTTTTTCTATGGAAAAAGTCTTTTTCTATGGAAAAGTTTTTTTCTATGGAAAAAGTTTTTTTCTATGGAAAAAGTCTTTTTCTATGGAAAAAGTCTTTTTCTATGGAAAAAGTCTTTTTCTATGGAAAAAGTCTTTTTCTATGGAAAAAGTCTTTTTCTATGGAAAAAGTCTCTTTCTATGGAAAAAGTCATTTTCTATAGAAAAAGGTCTTTTTCTATGGAAAAAAGTCTTTTTCTATGGAAAAAAAGTCTTTTTCTATGGAAAAAAGTTTTTTTTTTTATGGAAAAAAGTATTTTTCTATGGAAAAAGGTCATTTTTTATATTAAAAGTCTTTTTCTATAGAAAAAGTCTTTTTCTAAAGAAAAAGGTCATTTTCTATGGAAATAGTCTTTTTCTATGGAAAGTCTTCTTCTATAAAAAAGGTATCTTTCTATGGAAAAAGTCTTCTTCTATAGAAAAAGTCTTGTTCTATGGAAAAAGTCTTCTTCAATAGAAAAATCTTGTTCTATGGAAAAAGTCTTCTTCTATAGAAAAAGTCTTTTTCTATGGAAAAAGTCTTCTTCTATAGAAAAAGTCTTTTTCTATGGAAAAAGTCTTTTTCTATGGAAATCTCATTTTCAATACCAAAAGTCCAAAAGCAGAAAAAAGACCCTGAAGGGTAAAAGTCATATCCGAGAAACTTCTCTGTTTGTGAAAGAATGTATCCCAGATTTTTTTTAGAAAAGAATTAAAAAAAAAGTAAGTCACTGCTTTCCTCTCATTGACTAATTTACAGGCTGAACGAGTGGCCATAATTTCCTCAATATATAAATTGTGTTCACCAGAAACAAATAATCGACCGACTTACCCAGACAGCTATCGACAATAATTCACCTGCCCATTAATTCCAAACAAATACTTAACATTTTTTTTTTCAATTTGTTTTTATTACAATTTTCACGATTTTTATTCTCGCCGCGATTTAATGCAATTCAATTCATTTCATTTGAAATGAAAACGTTTACGAATGACATGACTAATGACAGCTGGAGAGGTGCATTCAATGTAGCAGCGGCGGTACTTCTTTCGTAAGTGAAATATGAAAAATGCGAAAAGAAAATCGATATGAAAACTGCATTTTGTGCCTACCCACCAACAACTGGATGTAGGAGCACCACCTGAAGCGCAAGAGGGGTGGGTGGTGGGGAGAAGTTGTGGCCCCATAAGACTCCATCTTTCCAGCAGCGGCATTCATTTCTTCACCCCACCATCCATCCATCCATTCATTCAACGAATGAATGGCCAGGCATTCAATCGATGGCAGGCATGTTTACATTAATGTTATTTGCTTGTTTTAAAATGAGATATCATCGATACTTATACGTAAGGAGTATTATCCATGTTTATGTTTATAATTTTGAGTTGTGTTCTTTTTTTAATTTTTGTATTCACTTAAATACTCAAATCGTTTTATGGAACATGTGTTATGCATTTTCAAATGCAATCATAATTATTACAATAAAAAACAGATTTTTTCAGAAAAAAAAAAAAACAAGTAAAAAAACTGTAAGTTCTGCCGGACCGAACTTTGAATACCCTCCACCATTTGGAACGAATTTGGCGATTTTCAAAAAAAAAAAAAAAATAAATCCGTTGAAAAATCTGTAAACTTCTTAAAAATACCAAATGTAGCCGTCATATTAGGGTCTACATGACGACGTGGACCTACATAGGCAACAATATTCAAACGCGACAATTGAAAAAAATCGGTGAATAATGTAGCTAAAATCGTCAATATAGGGAGATACTATTAAAATGGGGGTTATACCAAAATGTGGAACTGCACAGATAATTTTCTGCCTAAGGCTGCAGTATCCATTACGAACTTTAAATACCAAATTTGAAACAATTCCGGTAAATATTGTCGCTAAAATCGTCAAAATACCGAATATCGGGAGGTACCGTTATATAGGGGCTATACAAAACGTGGAGCTGCACAGACAATTTTCTACCTAAGGTTGCAGTACCTATTACGAACTTCAAATACCAAATCTGAAACATCTCGGTGAATAATGTCGCTAAAATCATCAGAATACCGAATATCGGGAGGTAGCTTTGTATGGGGGCTATACGAAGAGAGCAGTGGAAATTTCTTCCAAAACAATTTAAAAAGTATCAGTCGGTTCTGCCGACAGATGTATAACCTCAGCCAATGTCCGTTTATTTGAATATATATTTTGATTGCAGACTTATCAGACCTAAGTAATTTTGCATTCGACCTAAGTTTGATATAAATATTACAACGTTCCAGATTAGTCGATTTGTAATATACTATTTACAGGGTGAGATAAAAAAACTGCAACAAAGTCAAATATCAAAATTTTTAATTTTTTTTTTAATTTTTATTGAACAAAAGTAAAAATGTTGGTAATAGCATCAAATTTTTGAATTTAGGCCATATTTTTTTTGGCACGAATTATGGCCTTCAAACGGCCAATGAAACCGTCACACGCTGCCCGAATGTTACTCTGCGGTATTTTGGCCCATTCCCGGCGAAGCGCTTGCTTGAGCTGATCGACACTTTGGTATTTTTTAGTTCCAACCTTGCTTTCCAAAATAATCCAGGCACAATAGTCCAACGGATTAGTATCCGGAGATTTTAATGGCCATTGTGCGCTGCGACACGGATTTCGATCAAGTCGCTTCTTGACTTGGCGGACCATTTCTGCTGATGTTGCTTTTTTCTTCCGACCACTTCATTGACGTCCGTCTGCACTACCAGTATCACGGTAAAGAGCGATGGTACGAGACACAAATGATTTTTTTCACATTTAAATGCAGCAGTAATCTAACGATAACCACTTGTGGTTTTCCAGCCAAATACAGGGTTGCCCATATTCGACGGACACATGACTCTTTGGGCCCATTCCAATCGACGAGGCTTGTCCGCAGGCAACATTCTTTGCGTCAATTGAATTTTGTACGGGAACAAATGCAAATCAATGTGAATAATCCGTTGTAAAGTGGACCGAGCCATGCCCAACTGCTGAGAACGGCGTTTTTGGGATGTTCTTGGGGACCTCTCAACACTGGCTCGTACGGCAGCGATATTCTCGGCCGATCGCCTTGGTCGACTTTTATATGGCCTCTTCGGATTAGAAAGAGCCTTACCAGTCGAAAATTTTTCGTATAAACGCTTAATGGTGTTCTTAGAAGGCGCACTTCTCACATTTTTTTAAGTTTTAAAAGCACGTTGAGTTTTCACAATTGACTTCTTCTGTTGAATGTAGATTTCAACTATTTAGAGCGCTTGCATGGCGTGTATGGTAAAAATCTGCTTGGACTGACGCTTCAAACGCGGTATGTCATTAAGTGATGTGACATCACTGTCAAAAGTTATGGCGTTGCCAGATGGGTCCGTCGAATATGGGCAACCCTGTAGATTGCTGACTTATCAGACCTAAGTCATTTTGCATTCGACCTCAGTTTGACATAAATATTACAACGTTCCAGATTAGACCTAAATCGATTTGTAATATATTATTTACAGGGTGAGATAGAAAAAATGCAACAAAGTCAAACGTTATAATTTTTAATTTTTTTTACATTTTATTGAACAAAAGTAAAAATGTCGGAAATAGCATACAATTTTAGAATTTAGGCCATTATTTTTTGGCACGAATTATGGCCTTCAAACGGCCAATGAAACCGTCACACGCTGCCCGAATGTTACTCTGCGGTATATTGGCCCATTCCCGACGAAGCGCTTGCTTGAGGTGATCGACACTTTAGTATATTTTAATGCCAACCTTGCTTTCCAAAATACTCCAGACACAATAGTCCAACGGATTGGTATCCGGAGATTTTGGTGGCCATTGTGCGCTGGAATCGAGGAACCTCATTTTATAACCATTCTTGGGTGGCACGTGCTGAGTGCGATGGTGCTGAGTCCTGTTGGAATGTCTAAGGTCTGCGGGCAAAATGATTGCGAGCCCAAGGCTTCAATATCATCGCAATAATTTTCGGCATTTATTTTCATGCCACGGTCGATTAATACGAGCGCCTGTTATGGCAACTCACACCATCACCATGACCGGCCCTTGAGTTCTGGTGGCCAACCGAAGGTGCACATTTTCAGCTGACCTCGTTGGCAAGTAAACACGATCATATTTTATGTTTACAAGCTGCTGGACAACGAATGTTTTCTCATCGGAGATCAGAGAAAACCAAATTCGGCAGTTCGCCACTTTCTGCCAAGCGAAGCAACTCTTTAGCTCTTTTGAGTCTATTTTCTTTCTGATGCTGTGTAAGTTCTTGCACTTTTTGGAATTTCAATGGATTTACCCAGAGCTCATTTTTCAATATTTGCCGAATGGAATATTGCGATAAGTTCAGCTCATGAGCCAATTTTCGGCCACTGCGATGCGGGTTTCGATCAAGTTTTTCGAAACATTTCTATTGATGTTGCTGTTTTCTTCCGTCCACTTCCTTGACGTCGGGCTACGCTACCAGTATCGACCAAGCGATGGTACGAGACACAAGAGATTTATTCACATTGAAATGCTGGAGTGCTCTAACGATAGCCACTTGTGGTTTTCCAGCCAAATATAAAGAAATCACACTATCACGTTTGAATTTAATGACGAATAACTTTTTTTCTGGAAATTTCTCACCAAAATGCGTTTGTACGCTTGTAAACTATATAATGAGCTGGTACTGATATAATTTTAATAGTTATCGGACGAGTAGCTTAGAAATGGCAGCAGTCGGAAGTTGGTTGCAGTTTTTCATCTCTCCCTGTATAAGATATGTGATATATATAAGATTTGTGATAATTTTTAGAAAATGTTGTAATGCACTTGAGGTACCACATATCAGGATATTTGGAGTCGATCTAAGTGCGCTGAAGTGTTCCATCTCTCCTATTATTGATAAAATATTGGAAATGAAGAAATTCTAACATATATTTTGAATTATATGCGAATAATTATAAATCAAAATTCTAACCCTTTGTGTGGGAGAGGTGCCAGACGGAATAGTCCAATCTCTTGTGTTCATAGAAATATTGAGATGTGCCACGTTTGAATAAAATCAGATCTTCACAGCAGATCTCGTATTAGTAGAAATAATAGGATGTGTGACATCTGAATAGAACCCGATGTTTATTTCGTATTATAAGATCGTTTTAGTTACTCAAAACTTTGACCCTTTGTGGTGGAGGTACCAGAAAGAATGGTCCGATCTCTGCCGTCTTTATAACAGATCTTGCGTTGATAGAAATATTGAGATGTGCCAAGTCTGAATGGAATCAGATTTTAATTTCGCATTTTATGAGTTTCATGGATATTCAAAATTCTGAAACCTTGTGGGGGAGGTATCAGAAAGAGTGGACCGTTATATCCCATCTTCACACCAGACCTTGGGCTAATAAAAATATTGGGATGTGTATAATTTAAGACATTCGGACTTTTGGATCCCATTTTATAGGAGTTATAATTTTTCAAAATTTCGATCCTTTGTGGGGAGGTACTTGATAGAGTGCACTGATTTTGTGCATTTTCACACCTGACCTAGCACTGAGGCAAATATTATTTTTTTTTCTGTTCCGTAACATATATTTGTTTTTTTTTATACCCTCCACCTTGGAAAGGAGGGTATATTAACTTTGTCATGCCGTTTGTAACATGTCTAAATATTAGTCGTAGACCCCTTAATGTATATATATTCATAATCAGCATAAAATTCTAAGTCGATTTAACGATGTCCGTCTGTCTTTCTCTCTGTCTGTCCGTCTGTCTGTCTGTTGAAATCACGATACAGGCCATATTATTTGACGTAGAGCGTCAAAATTTAGCAGAATAATTTGTATTGTGTCTAGAATGGTTGGTATTAAAAATGACATATATCGGTCCACGTTTTGGTATAGTCCCCATATAACGGTACCTCCCGATATTCGGTATTTTGATGATTTTTGCCGCATTTTTTCATGGATTTGTCTAAAAATTGGTATTTGTTGGTGATAATGGATTCTAGCTCTGGTGGCGAAACATTGCATATATAAGTCCACGCTTTGGTATAGCCCCCATATAACGGTATCTCCCGATATTCGGTATTTTGATGTTTTTTTCACATTTTTTCACTGATTTGTTCTAGAACCGTTGACGAAAAATTGTATGTATAGCTCCACGTTTTGTATAGCCCCATTTAGCGGTACCTCCCGATATTCGGTATTTTGATGATTTTTGCCATATTTTCCCACGAATATGTCTAAAAATTTGTATTTGTGGGTCATAATTAGTTCTAATGTTTAAATTACCCTAATGTGGAGGGTATTTAAAGTTCGGCCCGGCCGAACTTAATGTTTTTTTACTTGTTTTTATTTCGACCATTTGTGGAGGAGGTACCAGAAGAAGTGGAGCGATATTGCCCATCTCCGAGGTCGATCTAAGTTTAATAATATTATGTATTAGGTTGTAAGAAGTTTGGACCAAATCAGATCTAGAGTTTTCGTGCACACCAGCAAGCCAGACGGACGAATGGACATCGCTAGATTGACTCCGAATGCTCTAAAACGAATTTCGTCCAAAGAGACCTAGGGTCTAAAACCGTTATTTCGATGAGGCAAGTTTTGGCCGTATCAAATGATATATTCCCTCTCTAGCCATATGGCTGAGGGTATGATTATCTGACACAACATTTCCCATAAAGAGAAGTTTCTTGGAGATGACATTTTAGATAGAGTAAATTTTATCGGAGATCCACTTTCTACCATAGAAAAGTTCATCAGAAATAAATTTTCTTCCATAACAAAATTTATCAGGAAAAATTTTTCTTTATGGAGAAGTTCGTCGGGTATGCGTTTCCTTCCAATGAAAAGTTCATGAGAGATGAATTTTCTTTATCAGCCATAACAGAATTCATAAATAGATTTTTATGTTGGCCAATTAATGAAGTTTGAAAGAAATATGACTTTAGTGTGGTATTCGACCCCATGGTGAATAAGTTATACATGTTTATTGTATATAGAGGATTATGAATATTCCAAAAAAAAAAAAAACAAAAAAAAAAAAAAAACAAAAAAAAAACTCTATACTCCAGACTCCCAACTGTCTCTAATCATCTGTTTATGCACTGCTAATGGCCTTTTCATGTTTTACCTGGGCAATTTTTTGGGATCACCTTTTTGCCCGATAAATAAATTTCATGCCGTTTTTGTTGTTGTTGTATTTAATTTAAATAAAATCATAAAATATTTTGTTAATTTCTTGTTTCATAGGAAACCAAAATATTATTCATGCTGATCTTACCCCCACCAGACCCATCCATGTTAAAATGTTCGTCATACAAATTGATCGTTTTGTTTGATTGCAACATACCTGGAAGAAGAACAGACAAAGAAAAAGGTGAGAAATATTTATGTGTGTTTAATGGAGATTTTTTTGTTTTAATTAAAAATAATTTAAAAGATGTGGAAATTCATTTTGGGGTAGGATTTCTGTTTGAGAAATTATATGACACATAAAAAATGTTTAAAAATTGTTTGAATATTTACATATCCATAATTAGAAAGTCGTGTTCCATGATAGGATCTCACCTTCAGTGACAATTGTTCAATATGGAGTCTCCCGGATGGTGCCGAAGGTATACGTCAATATTTTTGTCAAAATGAGCGAGGTACCAGAAGGAGTGGTCCGAAATATTCTACCTTAATACCAGACCTTGGTTTAATTAAAATATTGTGTTGTGTGTAATTTAAATATAGTCGGATTTTTACATCAACTTTGTGGGGGGAGGTATTTGATGGAATGCACCGATATTGTCAATTTTTGCATCTGACCTAGCACTGATGCAGATATTAGGATTTGCGAAGTTGGAGCAAAATCGGAATATCCTTTCTCCTTCTGTGCGGAAAATATATATTTTTTTGAAAATTTCGATCTTTTGTGGGGGAGGTACCAGAAGGAGTGGAATGATATTGCCCACCTTCGAACTCGATCAAAGTTTGATAATAACATTCCAATGTACCAAGCTTGGACCACTTCGGATACTCCCTTCGAGAGTTATCATTCGCACCAGCCAGACAGACAGACTGACGGACAAACATCGCTAGACCGACTCCAAATGTCCTGAAACGGATTTTGTCCAAAGAGACCTAGGGTCTAAAACCGTTATTTCGAAGAGCCACATTTTGGCCGTATCAAATGATATACAGGGTGAGATGAAAAAACTGCAACAAAGTCAAACGCCATAATTTTTTGAGTTTTTTAAATTTTATTGAATGAAAGAAAAAAATGTCGGAAATAGCATCAAATGTTAGAATAAGTTTAGATTTGTTCGAATTGGTCGCATTTGGTACTAATTATGGCCTTCAGGCGGTCAATGAAACTATCACATGCTGCCCGAATGTTGCTCTGCTGTGTTTTTGCCCATAACCGGCAAAGCGCTTGCTTGAGGTGATCGACACTTGGGTATTTTTTAGTGTCAACCTTGCTTTCCAACATACTCCAAACACCATTGTGCGCTGGAAATGGAAAGTTTTTTAACCATTCTCGGGTGGCGCGTGCTGAATGCGATGGTGCTGAGTCCTTTTGGAATGCCCAAGGTCTGCGGCAAAAATGTTTGCGTGCCCAAGACTTTAATACACCCTCCAGAATATTTTCGCAATAATATTCGGCATTTATTCTGATGCAACGGTCGATTAACATGAGCGCAATGCGACCATCGGCTGTTCTGGTGGCCAACACTTTTTGGAATTTCAATGGCTTTACCCCGAGCTCGTTTTTCGATATATGCCGAATGGAATATTTCGATATGTTCAGCTCACGAGCCATTTTTCGGCCACTGCGACGCGGGTTTCGATCAAGTCGCTTCTTTACTTTTCGAACCATTTCTTCTGATTTTGCAGTTTTCTTCCGTCCACTTCCTTGACGTCTGGCTACGACGGGCTACGGTAACGAGTGATGGTACGAGACACAAATGATTTATTCACATTTAAATGCAAATGGACAATTTTGACCTACTCCTTCCGAACCTACCCCATAGAGCGTCAAAAATTTGAATAATCCCAACAGAAGTTAAAAAATATTTAAATAATCGAATATTGGCTGAGGGTTTACATCTGTAGGCAAAACCCACTAGTACTTTTTAACTTGTTATACCCTCCACCGTAGCATGGAGGGTATTTAAAGTTCATCATTCCGTATGTAACATCTCGAATTATACATTTTAGACCCCACAAGGTATGTATATTCTTGATCAGCATAAAATTCTATGTCGATGTAGCAATGTCCGTCCGTCTGTCCTTCTGTGGAAATCACTCTAGCTTCCGAACGTAAGGAAGTAGGTTGACAAAATTTTACTTAAATGTGTATTATGTCTGCAGGACTTTTGGTATTGAAAATGGGCCATGTAGGTCCACGTCTTCGTATAGTCCCCATATAACGGTACCTCCCGATATTCGGTATTTTGATGATTTTAGCGACATTATTTACCAGAATTGTTTGAAATTTGGTATTTGAAGTTCGCAATGGGTACTACAGTCTATGACAAAAAATTGTCTGTGCAGGTCCACGTCTTCGTATAGCCTCTATATAACGGTACCCCCGATATTCGGTATTTTGATAATTTTAGCGACATTATTTACCAGAATTGTTTGAAATTTGGTATTTGAAGTTCGTAATGGCTACAACAGCCTATGCCAGAAAATTATCTGTTCAGGTCCACGTTTTATAACTCCCATTGTACCTCCCTATATTCGGTATTTTGATGATTTTAGCGACATTATTTATAGGAATTGTTTCAAATTTGGTATTTGAAGTTCGTAATGGATACTACAATCTATGCTAGAAAATTTTCTGTGCAGGTCCACATCTTCGTATAGCCCCCATATAATGGTACCTCCCGATATTCGGTATTTTGATGATTTTAATGACATTATTTACCGGAATTGTTTCAAATTTGGTATTTGAAGTTCGTAATATATACTACAGCCTATGACAGAAAATGGGCCCTGCAGGTCCACGTCTTCGTATAGCCCCCATATAAAGGTCCCCCCAAAATTCGGTATTTTGATAATATTAGCGACATTATTTACCGGAATTGTTTCAAATTTGGTATTTGAAGTTCGTAATGGCTGCTACAGCCTATGACAGAAAATTGTCTGTGCAGGTCCTCGTCTTCGTATGGCCCCCATATAACGTTACCCCCGATATTCGGTATTTTGATGATTTTAGCGACATTATTTACCGGAACTGTTTCAAATTTGGTACTTGAAGTTCGTAATGGATACTACGGCCTATGCCAGAAAATTGTCTGTGCAGGTCCACATTTTATAACCCCCATGATACCTCCCTATATTCGGTATTTTGATGATTTGAGTCACATTATTTATCGGAATTATTTCAAATTTTGTATTTGAAGTTCGTAATGGATACTACAGCCTCTGACAGAAAACTGTCTGTGCAGGTCTACGTCTTCGCCTAGCCCCCATATAACGGAACCCCCGATATTTGGTATTTTGCCGATTTTAGCGACATTATTTACCGGAATCGTTTTAAATTTGGTATTTGAAGTTCGTAATAGATACTACGGCTAAGGACAGAAAATAGGCGATGTAGCTCCACGTCTTCGTATATCCCCCATATAACAGTACCTCCCGATATTCGGTATTTTGATGATTTTAGCGACATTATTTACCGGAATTGTTTCAAATTTGGTACTTGAAGTTCATAATGGATACTACAGCCTTTGGCAGAAAACTGTCTCTGCAGGTCCAGATCTGCGTATAGCCCCCATATAACGGAACCCCCTTTATTCGGTATTTTGATGACTTTAGCGACATTATTTACCGGAATTGTTTCAAATTTGGTATTTGAAGTTCGTAATGAATACTACATCCTATGCCAGAAAATTGTCTCTGCAGGTCTACGTCTTCGTATAGCCCTCATATAACGGTACCTCCCGATATACGGTATTTTGACGATTTAAGTGACATTATTTTTCCGGAATTGTTTCAAATTTGTTATTTGAAGTTCGTAATGGATACTACAGCCTATGGCAGAAAATTTTCTGTGCAGCTCCACGTTTTATAACCTCCATGGTACCTCCCTATATTCGGTATTTTGTTGATTTTGGCTACATTTTAAATAGATTTTTTTCAAGTTTCGCATTTAAATATTGTAATAGCTTGTGACAGAAATTGCCTATGCAGATCCACGTCGTCGTATGGACCCTATTGTAAAGGCTTCATTCGGTATTTTTAAGATTTTAACAGAATTTTTAGTGGATTTTTATTTTTTTTTTTTTTTTTTTTTTTTGAAAATTCCTAAGTTTGCAGCAAATGGTGGAGGATATTCAAAGTTCGGCCCGGCTGAACTTACAGCTTTTTTACTTGTTTTCTTGTTTTTTAATTTCATGGCCATGACTTGCTTAGCCTGCAATAATCTCATTATTCCACTATGTCATTTGCCTCCGACTGCCATCATCATCATCATCAACATCATTTAATTCTACATAAATTCAATCCCCTAATCCAATTTCGTTATTTTCACATGATTGCCCTGGTGTATTACACGTCTACGCCATACCTACTTCTTCACCCTCTCTCAATTCGTTTTGCATGCGAGATAATATCAAATCATTTCAAATAATGTCATTTAGTCAACAACAATAAATAACAACAAAATCATTAATATTAATAATGTATGTCCTGAGGAGCTGCATGGCGATGGCATGGAGGACGAAAAAAATTAGAATAAATTATATTTTCTATTTGTAAACAAAAATAGACTCGGGTTCATCATGACCATCACAGGAGCCGCGAGGAGCCATCACCATGGCCAGGGGGGGTCAAAGAGAACGAGGGAGAGAGAGAAAGCGGCGAAGTTCTTTTTTTCTCAAAGGCTAACAATGACCATTTTGAAAAATCCCGCCATGGATGAGGTTGTTTGTGGGAGTCCTGTAGAATGCAGCAGTGCAACAGTCAACAGCTTATGCTGGCCATATAAAAAATGCAACAATAAGTGTTACAACAGCTACTCGACAGGATACTTTTGCCATAAACTCAAGTGACAAATGATGCTGTTAAATGAGAGTTGATTGCATTCTCCCGTTGGTTTTTTTCTTTTGCAGGGTGTGAAAGGCCGAGGTAAATGACAGTTGTTCGCTGGCTGGCTGGCTGGCAAAATGAATGAACTCACAAATATCCATCGCAAAAGGCAATGGACCAAAACAACCGCCTAAAAGTATGCAACAGAAATTGTTGCCCATATTAAATAACATCCACATCCACAACAGAGCTGGGATTGGATTGGACATCGGTAGTTTGTTGTACACAACAAATGAAATACATGACGGACGGACTGACTGACTGCCTGACTCCAAGTCCGGCTGGCCAGCAAAAAGGAAGAATGAAAGCCACTCTCTGTGAGAATTTATTGAAAATGTTGACCCTCCTCGCACTCTCCTTCCAACTGCCATCCCAAAAGAATCCAATGAAGTATGCAAGAAATGCACGAAAACATTTTACGGAAGGCCAGGTGTGCCAGAAGACAATGCTTGTAAATGATGGTGATGATGGGGACGAGGACAACGCGAATGACGATATTGTTGCTGACTGCTGGAGCCGTGACGAAAAACAGTTGACGTCCAGCGACCATTGTACGTTGTAAGGTGCAATCTCTGGCTGTCAGGTACATGACATTTCTTTGGCCAGCCAAAGAAGGAAGAAGAAAACGGCAAGCGTTAACAAAATTCAGCTTAATCTTCAATGCCACAGTTTCTCTTTTGTGAATGTGCAGGCAATGAAAGAAGATGGAGGGGGGGGGGGGGGGGGGGGAAATGGTGAAATAAAAAATGAAGTCACGCCATTGAGTTATCCGGAAATCACAAAAATCGTAATAATCACACTCAACGTGACGTATTTCCATGTCAGTCATTTAGCAAAACAAGTTCGGAAAAAAAAAAGAAAAACAGAGTCTAACAATTTTCCATAAATATAACTGTATTCTATTGCGGAGGGCTACCAGACGCCCAAGAATGGACTTATTCAAATGGGTTTGAAAAATTGATATTTTGGTAAATATTTTTCAAAATTGTTCTATTTTAAGCCCTCCACCATCGTATGGAGGGTATATTATGTTTGTCATTCCGTTTGTAACACCTCAAAACATACATTTTAGACCCCTTAAAGTATTTGTATTATTGATCAGCATAAAATCCGTCCGTCCATCTGAGGAAATCACTCTAGCTTCGGAACAAAATGAAGTAGGTTCATAAAATTTTACTCAAATGTATATTATGTCTGCAGGACTTTTGGTATTGATTTGATCATGTAGATCTACGTTCCGGTATAGTTCCTTTATATTGGTACCTCCCGATATTCGATATTTTAGGGATTTTAGCGACATTATTCACCGGAATTGTTTCAAATTTAGTATTTGAAGTTCGTAATGGATATTACAGCCTATGACAGAAAATTGTCTGTGTAGGTCCACGTCTTCGTATAACTCCCATATAGCGGTACCTTCCGATATTCGGTATTTTCACGATTTTAGCGACATTATTCACCGGAATTGCTTCAAATTTGATATTTGAAGTTTGCTATGGATATTACAGCCTATGACAGAAAATTGTCTGTGCAGGTTCATGTCTTCGTATAGCCCCATATAATGGTACCCACAGATATTCGGTATTTTGATGATTTTAGCGACAATGTTCCCCGGAATTGTTTTAAATTTGGTATTTGAAGTTCGTAATGGATGCTACAGCCTAAGACAGAAATTTGTCTGTGCAGGTCCGCGTCTTCGTATAGCCTCCATATAATGGCACCTCCCTATATTCGGTGTTTAGATGTGGTTTTAGCTGCATTATTCACCTGATTTGTTTCAAATTTTTGTATTTGAATTTCGTCATGGATACTACAGCCTATGACAGGTGATTGTGTCTGCAGGTTCAAGTCTTCATATGGCCCCCTTATAACGGTACCTCCCGATATTCGGTATTTTGATGATTTTAGCGACATTATTCACCGGAATTGTTGCAAATGTGGTATTTGAAGTTCGTAATGGATACTACAGCCTATGACAGAAATTGTCTCTGCAGGTCCACGTCCCCATATAAAATTGTTTGTGCAGGTCCACGTGTTGGTATAGCTCCCATATAATGGTACCTCCCTATATATATTCAGTATTTTGATGATTTTAGCTACATTATTTACCCAATTTTTTCAAGTTTCGCATTCGAATATTTTTTTGGCTTTTGACAAAAGTTGCCTATGCAGGTCTGAGTAATCGTTTAGACCCTAATATGACTGCTACTTTTGGCATTTCTAAGATTTTAACGAAATTTTTAACTGATTTTATTTTATTTATTTATTTATTATTATTATTTTTTTTTTTTTTTGAAAATTGTTAAATTTGTACGAAATGGTGGAGGGTATTCAAAGGTCGGACCGGCCGAACTTAAGCTTTTTTACTTGTTTTTTTTTATACATATCTGCGTAGTCCTTGGAAGTTGACCAGGAATATTCTAGAGCACATCGTGTCTGCATCCAAAAATTTTTAAGATTCAATGAATTTCTGGTCAAAGGGGTCTTGTGTTTGAAAAAATTCATGATTTTTTGGACAATGTCCTTGAAAAAATATGTGAACAGAATCACCTTTTTATATATAGCTGCGAAGTCCTTGGGAGTTTGCTAACGAAACAGGATTCTTCCGAAGGCCTTGTTTCCATTAAGGTCAAAAAAAGTTTTAAAAAATTCATGATTTATTCAAGGATGTCCTAAAATTTTTAGTCAAAATCTCCTTTTAAAGACATTCTTAAAAAATGATATATTTTATAAACCAGGATTATTGTAGGAAGACAGTTATAATACTCTTAAAAAAATCCTCTACTTTCATAGTCAGGAATGTCAGGATGTCCTTGAAAATTATTTTTTTCAAAAAATCCACAATTCTCTGCAAATTTTAAAAATTGAAAAAAAAAAAAACAATTTCAGTGCTGAAAATAATTTTTCAAAAAAATCCACAATTTAAGGCAAAATTTCAAAGAAATGATTTTAAATATTTCATATGTTTCAGGGATGTCCTTAAAAATTATTTTGTTAAAAAATCCACAATTCTCTGCAAATTTTAAAAAAATTATTTTTTTTTTTTTTTGTTGAAAATTATCTGTCAAAAATCCACAATTCATGGTAAAATAAAAAAATGAATTTCAATTTTTCATATATTTCCAGGATATTTCTTCTGATCTTTCGTTAAAAACGGTTGCCCTTGTTGCTGCAAATCTATTCCAAACCCCCACTTTTCCACCTTACGCAGCTATTGATCCGCCACCTGACTGCCGGTAGCCATAAGCGCAACACCAACAATTTTATGATGTTCATTCGCATCCTTTTTGCATGGCTGCCACCGCCAGATAAAAGTCATACTTATCAAACAAATCCTCGTTAAAAACGCGTTTATATACGTGTGAAGAAAAAATATCCTTGGGCCAAAAATTTTGCAAATTTTCTATGGATGGTTGGCGAATAGGAAAAGTGAACGGGAGAGGAAGAGTGCGCTTCGCGAAAAAAAGAGGTGAGAATGCAAAAAGGCCTTAGGTATTTTCATATTTCACATCCTGCCATTAGTCGGGGCCAACAGAATGTAAGCTGACAATGAAAATGGCTGGGGCGACCGTGGCCATGACCATGCAAAGGCTACAAGTATGCCCAATGTTATTGTTGGCATTTGTTTTTTCTGGTGTGGCCTCAAAGGTGTTGCTCACAGATTTGTGGTTGGCCATTGGGCCAGGCAGGTGTAAATTGAGCCCATTAATCTGATTGTGGTTTATGAAAATCATAATCGTTATTAATGGGGATTAATATTTAAAATGATAATGTGTCTGGCTGGGCAGGATAAATGGAGGATCCCCAAGCATTTCAATTCAAATGCAGAATTTCAGAATTAGTAAATTTCTGTTATCATTTCTTCCACACTTGACCTGTTTTGCGAAGCTTTTGTAATAACGAATCCTTATTAAGGACAACAATCAATAGTAAAAAGGACCGGGCTATTAGGAGAACAATACATCCAATTATCAAAAGATGAACATAGAGAGGCGCACACACACATAGCCATTCACCCACACACATTCCGTCATTTATGCCATTGAATGGCAATCAATCATCATAACACCCATCCGCACACACACACACCGCCAAATTGCGAATGCAGCCGTTTGAATAGCCAAAAAGGACACATTCGAATCCTGTGCTGCTATCAACACCATTTATGGCATTCATTCATTCATTCGCTCATTCGTACATTTCTACATTCAGTCATGTGCCAAGTCTTGCGTATCCTGCGATTTTGCCATGGACTATGAAAATCACAACATTTACCACAGAGCGCAGAGTTAGAGACATCGCCGGCTGGCTGGCTGCCTGGATGATTATGAATATTTTAGCGCACCCAGGCACACACACACACGTGCACCCTGTAGAGTTATTCGCAAATCTATATTCGAAGCTATTTTCCAAATGAGTCCAGCGCTCGAGGAGATGGTGAGGAAATAGCCGTCACTCCTTTATTATGGTTGGGAGATGAGACCCTAACTAACTGAAAGAACATATTTCAAAACGATATTTGCAATAAATTTACAATTTTTGCAATTTCCAACTTGTCGATGTATTGACTGGGCGACGGTGGTCTAAATTGGACGGAAATTTGCTATAAAAGTAACTATGAAGAAGTTGGATCGATTCAGGGGTGAGGCAACCGTCTAGACCACATAATAGGTATGGTTTGGCAGGCAATACTTAAAAAATATTTTCAGCAAAAATTTTATTTATTTCAATATCTATTGATAGTCCTTAAAATAATTTTCAAAAAATCCACGTTCATTGATAGTCCTTAAAATAATTTTCAAAAAATCCAAGTTCATTGATAGTCCTTAAAATAATTTTCAAAAAATCCACGTTCATTGATAGTCCTTAAAATAATTTTCAAAAAATCCACGTTCATTGATAGTCCTTAAAATAATTTTCAAAAAATCCACGTTCATTGATAGTCCTTAAAATAATTTTCAAAAAATCCACGTTCATTGATAGTCCTTAAAAATATTTTTTAAAAAATCCACGTTCTTTGATAGGCCTTAAAAATAATTTTTAAAAAATCAGTATCTATTGATAGTCCTTCAAAATAATTTTTAAAAAATCAATATCTATTGAAAGTCCTTAAAAATAATTTTTAAAAAATCAATATCTTCTGATAGTTCTTAAAAATGAATTTTAAAAAATCCACGTTTATTGATAGTCCTTAAAAATAATTTTCAAAAAATCGACGTTTATTGATAGTCCTTAAAATAATTTTAAAAAATCCACGTTTATTGATAGTCCTTAAAAATAATTTTCAAAAAATCGACGTTTATTGATAGTCCTTAAAAATAATTTTAAAAAATCCACGTTTATTGATAGTCCTTAAAAATAATTTTCAAAAAATCGACGTTTATTGATAGTCCTTAAAAATAATTTTCAAAAAATCGACGTTTATTGATAGTCCTTAAAAATAATTTTTTAAAAAATCAATATCTATTGATAGTCCTTAAAAATAATTTTTAAAAAATCAGTATCTATTGATAGTCCTTAAAAATAGATTTTAAAAAATCAGTATCTATTGATAGTCCTTAAAAATAAATTCTAAAAAATCCACGTTTATTGATAGTCCATAAAAATAATTTTTAAAAAATCCACGTTTATTGATAGTCCTTAAAAATAAATTTTTAAAAATCCACGTTTATTGATAGTCCTTAAAAATAAATTTTAAAAAATCCACGTTTATTGATAGTCCTTAAAAATAATTTTTAAAATAATCCACGTTTACTGATTGTCTTCAAAAATAATTTTTAAAATAATCCACGTTTATTTATAGTCCTTAAAAATAATTTTTAAAAAATCCACGTTTATTGAAAGTCCTTAAAAATAATTTTTAAAAAATCCACGTTTATT
Source organism: Musca domestica (assembly GCF_030504385.1). Lineage (NCBI taxonomy): Eukaryota > Metazoa > Arthropoda > Insecta > Diptera > Muscidae > Musca > Musca domestica. The sequence goes on along the minus strand of NW_026712415.1, from coordinate 61,966 downwards.
GAAAGTCCTTAAAAATAATTTTTAAAAAATCCACGTTTGTTTATAGTGCTTAAAAATAATTTTTAAAAAATCCACGTTTATTTATAGTGCTTAAAAATAATTATTAAAAAATCCACGTTTATTTTAAAAAATTGCATTTTTTTTCAAAAATAATTTTTAAAAAATCCGCGTTCATTGATAGTCCATTAATGCAATTTTTAAAAAAAAAAAATTAAAAAATCCACGTTCATTGATAGTCCTTTAAAATTATTTAAAAAAAAATTAATTTTTTTCAAAAATGATTTTTAAAAAATCCACATTTATTGAAAGTCCTTAAAAATGATATTTAAAAAATCCACGTTTATTGAAAGTCCTTAAAAATGATATTTAAAAAATCCACGTTTATTGAAAGTCCTTAAAAATGATTTTTAAAAAATCCACGTTTATTGAAAGTCCTTAAAAATGATATTTAAAAAATCCACATTTATTGAAAGTCCTTAAAAATGATATTTAAAAAATCCACGTTTATTGAAAGTCCTTAAAAATGATATTTAAAAAATCCACGTTTATTGAAAGTCCTTAAAAATGATATTTAAAAAATCCACATTTATTGAAAGTCCCTAAAAATGATATTTAAAAAATCCACGTTTATTGAAAGTCCTTAAAAATGATATTTAAAAAATCCACGTTTATTGAAAGTCCTTAAAAATGATATTTAAAAAATCCACGTTTATTGAAAGTCCTTAAAAATGATATTTAAAAAATCCACGTTTATAGAAAGTCCTTAAAAATGATATTAAAAAATCCACGTTTATTGAAAGTCCTTAAAAAAGATTTTTAAAAATCCACGTTTATTGAAAGTCCTTAAAAATTGTTTTTAAAAAATCCATGTTTATTGAAAGTCCTTAAAATATATTAAAAAAATAAATCCACGTTTATTGATAGTCCTAAAAAATAATTTTTAAAAAATCACCATTTATTCAAAAATAATTTTTAAAAAAATCCACTTTTATTGATAGTCCATAAAAATTATTTTTTTAAAAAATCCTCGTTTATTGATAGTCCTTAAAAATAATTTTTAAAAAATCCACGTTTTATGATATTTCTTAATTTTTTTAAATCCTCGTTTATAAATAGCCCTTCAAAATGATTTTGAAAAATCGACGTTTATTGATAGTCCTTCAAACTGATTTTGAAAAATCGACGTTTACTGATAGTCCCACAAAACGATTTTTGAAAAATCCACGTTTATAGCTAGTCTTTTAAAATTGATAGTCCGTACAAATATTTAAAAAAAATCCACGTTTATTGCTATTCCTTAAATATAAATTTTAAAAAATCCTTAAAAATAACTTTTATAAAATCCAAAAAAAAAAATGGTTTTTAATGATAGTAAAATTCAAAAATAGTTGGTTATGGCCTAGGATGGCCTTTTACAAATATGTCGTAAGAATTTCTTGGAAAACATGTCCCAGGAATATTGTCCTTTTATTATTTTTTTTTTTTTTTCAAAAATCCTTATAGTACGAATTTCCAAATTACCTTGTTTTGTCCTGTCAAAGAGGCACATTTCCAATTCGTGGTTTTTAACTGATGTCCCATAGCAATGCAGTAACATTTTCTAAACCTTTTACCAATATTCGTATCCTTAATGTACGAAGTTTCCAAAGTCTTGCCATATCTCACCCCCTACACAAAGGAAATTCTGAAGGTAGGGTCTTGTCGATGGAAATTGTGCCTAATCTTACACCAACAGGCATCCTAATACCACAATTTAAGAATTTAGCCTCAGCCGTTTAGTCTGGGCCGGTAACATCAAGCTACTTCAATGTTCTTAGAAATTCCGGTTAATTTTGAGAAAAATAAGTCCACATCTCTTTGGAGGAAACTGTGGAATAAATTCACATATTTAACTGAACATTTTTCTTAAAATGTTTTGCCAATGTATGATTGTGCATAGTCCCGCAACTGGCATCATTAACACAATCACCATCCGCTCTGGTCGTCAGTAGCTGCAGTTCTCCCCACAGAATTTACTGACTCACCACCCTAAAGTTAACTTATCATAGACACAATTTTTTTGGAAGCTGCTCAGTAAATAAGAGATGAAAAAAACCCATGGAACTTTCCTTTGCTCTCCCCCCTTCGTTTGTTGGCAACGTTGTAGGCTTTTATGTTTTGTTGGCATACAAAATTTCCTAACACTTGTACCCTATTACTTTTGCCAAAATGCAATTTCCTAATTTCTCACAAGGGAAATGGACTCAAAAGTGGTCAAAAGTGTTGCACAACCCAGTATCGAAAGTGCAAATGAGTTTGAAGTGGAATGTGTGTTGCATATATTAAGGATGGGGGGTGGCCAATGGTGGGTGGTGCAAGAGGATATTGGAGGTGTGGGAAGAGGTGATATGGATGCACAGTAGTTCTCAATTTCACCAGCTCACTTATGGTTCACCAGCGCACCTATGATTCACCAGCGCACCTATGGTACACCAGCTCACCTATGGTTCACCAGCTCACCTAGGGTTCACCAGCTCACCTAGGGTTCACCAGCTCACCTAGGGTTCACCAGCTCACCTATGGTTCACCAGCTCACCTAGGGTTCACCAGCTCACCTAGGGTTCACCAGCTCACCTAGGGTTCACCAGCTCACCTAGGGTTCACCAGCTCACCTAGGGTTCACCAGCTCACCTAGGGTTCACCAGCTCACCTAGGGTTCACCAGCTCACCTAGGGTTCACTAGCTCACCTATGGTTCACCTAATCACCTAGGGTTCACCAGCTCACCTATGGTTCACCAGCTCACCTATGGTTCACCAGCTCACCTGGGGGTTCACTGGCTCACATATGGTTTTCTAGCTCACCTAAGGTTCACCGGCTCACCTAGTGTTCACCGGCTCACCTAGGGTTCAACGGCTCACCTAGGGTTCACCAGCTCACCTATGGTTCACCAGCTCATCTATGGTTCACCAGCTCACCTATGGTTCACCAGCTCACCTAGGGTTCACCAGCTCACCTGGGGGTTCACTGGCTCACATATGGTTTTCTAGCTCACCTAAGGTTCACCGGCTCACCTAGTGTTCACCGGCTCACCTAGGGTTCAACGGCTCACCTAGGGTTCACCAGCTCACCTATGGTTCACCAGCTCATCTATGGTTCACCAGCTCACCTATGGTTCACCAGCTCACCTATGGTTCACCAGCTCACCTATGGTTCACCAGCTCACCTATGTTTCACCAGCTCACCTAGGGTTCACCAGCTCACCTAGGGTTCACCAGATCACCTAGGGTTCACCAGCTCACCTAGGGTTCACCAGCTCACCTAGGGTTCACCAGCTCACCTAGGGTTCACCAGCTCACCTAGGGTTCACCAGTTCACCTATGGTTCCCTGGCTCATCTAGGGTTCACCAGCTCACCTATGGTTCTCTGGCTCACCTAGGGTTCACCAGCTCACGTACGGTTCACTAGGTCACCTTCGGTTCACTAGCTCACCTATGGTTCACTGACCACCTCCGGTTCACTAGCTCACCTATTGTTCTCTGGCTCATCTAGGGTTCACTAGCTCACATATTGTTCTCTGGCTCATCTAGGGTTCACCAGCTCACCTATGGTTCTCTGGCTCACCTAGGGTTCACCAGCTCACCTATAGTTCTCTGTCTCACCTAGGGTTCACCAGCTCACCTATGGTTCTCTGGCTCACCTAGGGTTCACCAACTCACCTAGGGTTCATTGACTCACCTACGGTTCACCAACTCACCTAGGGTTCATTGACTCACCTACGGTTCACTAGCTCACCTATGGTTCATTAGCTCACCTATGGTTCGCTAGCTTACCTATGGTTCACTAGCTCAACTATGGTTCACTAGCTCAACTATGGTTCACTAGCTCACCTATGGCTCACTAGCTCACCTATGGTTCACTAGCTCACCTATGGTTCACTAGCTCACATATGGTTCACTAGCTCACCTATGGTTCACTAGCTCACCTATGGTCCACTAGCTCACCTATGATTCACTAGCTCACATATGGTTCACTAGCTCACCTATGGTTCACCAGCTCACCTATGGTTCACCAGCTCACCTATTGTTCACAAGCTCACCTATGGCTCACTAGCTCAATTATATTTCACTGGTCTATGGTTGACTAGCTCACAAAATGTTTCTATTCCATCCATAGTTCCCCAGCTCACCCATGACCAACTCGCTATCCAACAAAAAATATTTTGGCTTCGAAACACTGTGCCCTGCATCCGTATATGTCATATTAATGACCAATGGCTATTAGTAAGAATTGTTGGAAAATTTGGCTACCAATGCTACCGCAAATAATGCATAGCACCACGCCAAGTTAGTCCACAACGCCATAGTGTGAACCTACAATCCTTTAGGCACCCTCTCGCACACACACATGCATTTTCAAAACTTGGAAACTACTTTTCCCTTTCCGTTTCTAGTTCAGACTGCAGACAGCAACAAATGTCTGGCAGTTATGTACACATACACATCTGGTTATGGCTTGGAATAATTTTGTTGGCTCCGGACATTGGCTACAACAATAACATCTACTCTAAAATTCAGTCCAAAAAAAGAATTGAGAATCGGCAGAACACCGACAACACCAAATGTTGTAATTTTTTTCAAAATTTATGTGCGGTACAGTTACTGTTTTACAAATAGCCCAAGATTCTAGGAAATGTGAGGGGGAGTAGGAGAGAGGGGGGGGGGGGGCAGATGTATGGACTTTGTTGGCGTTTCTTTTTAATGTTGCATCCAACTAAATGTACCATGCAGACACATTGATTATCCCAGGCACAGAGGCAAAAACTGAAAATCGCATATGCAATTCATAACGGCTGCAGGCTGTAGTCCTGTGAGTGGGTGTGTGTGTGCGCTCGTTCAATATCCTTGGTCATTTGGGGGTCAGATGTTAAGGATTTTATTTATAAATAATTCATAAAGCCAAACAAATATTCAAAAGTCAGATGAAAGCGGAAGCAATGCAGGATTTAGAGATGATTGTAAGTTAAATCGTGGAAAATTGCTCAACAGACAGTGGGAGCTGGCGGATAGGAGGTTATGGAGGGATAATTTGGAAATTTATGGGCAAAAATTCTAGACAAATTTTCCAGAGTTATGTGGACAAATGTTAGGGGTGAACTGCTGAAAGGGAACTGATAGGAAGCTAGGGAGAATCGCTGAGCTAGTGACCCCCAGAGAACCCCCTTGGGGTGCTAGGGAATACTAGATGAGCAAGAGAGTCAGAGGAGAGCAAGGCAACTCCTCGTCAGTTAAACAACAAAATTTGGGCTAAAGAATCATTGGTGAACTATTGAGGCGTTTGGAAATCTGGGAAACACTAGATAAGCAAGAAAATCATGGGAGACCTGGGAAAACCTGAACTAGTGACCCTTTGGAAATCTATGGAACATTTAGTGAGTCAGGTAGCACTGGATGAGCAGGTGAGCTAGGAAACCCTTCGGGAGCTAGACAGCAAGAACTGAGTTAGGGAATCCTTGCCGAACAAATAAACATTCAAAATCAAGGGAATCTTTGGATAGTAAGAAGCACTAGAGGAGCTAGACAACAAAAATTTACCTAGGGAACTAGTAAAGCTTTCGAAATCTAGGGAATCCTTGGTTAGTTATAAGGAAAAATCTAAGGAACCCTTAGTTAGTCATAAGAGAGGTAGGAAAGCATTCGTGAGATAAGATGAACAAAGGATTTATAGAAAAGCAAAAAAGACCACAGATGAGGTAGTGAACCACAGGTGAGCTAGTGAACCACAGGTGAGCTAGTGAAACACAGATGAGCTAGTGAATTATAGGTGAGCTAGTGAACCATAGGGTGAGCTAGTGAACCATAGGCGAGCTAGTGAACCATAGGTGAGCTAGTGAACCATAGGTTAGCTAGTGAATTATAAGTGAGCTAGTGAACCATAGGTGAGCTAGTGAACCATAGGCGAGCTAGTGAACCATAGGTGAGCTAGTGAACCATAGGTTAGCTAGTGAATTATAAGTGAGCTAGTGAACCATAGGTGAGCTAGTGAACCATAGGCGAGCTAGTGAACCATAGGCGAGCTAGTGAACCATAGGTGAGCTAGTGAACCATAGGTGAGCTAGTGAACCATAGGTGAGCTAGTGAACCATAGATAAGCTAGTGAACCATAGGTGAACCAGTGAACCAAAGGTGAGTGAGTGAACCATAGGTGAGCTAGTGAACCATAGGTGAGCTAGTAAATCATAGGTGAACCAAATGTGAGTGAGTAAACCATAGGTGAGCCAGTGAACCATAGGTGAGCTAGTGAACCATAGGTGAGCTAGTGAACCATATGTGAGCTAGTGAACCATAGGTGAGCTAGTGAACCATAGGTGAGCTAGTGAACCACAGGTCAGCTAGTGCACCATATGTGAACCATAGGTGAGCTCGTGAACCATAGGTGAGCTAGTGAACCATAGGTGAGCTAGTGAAACATAGGTGAGCTAGTGAACCATAGGTGAGCTAGTGAACCATAGGTGAACTAGTGAACTTTAGGTGAGCTAGTGAACCATAGGTGAGCTAGTGAACCATATGTGAGCTAGTGAACTTTAGGTGAGCTAGTGAACCATATGTGAGCTAGTGAACCATAGGTGAGCTAGTGAAACATAGGTGAGCTAGTGAACCATAGGTGAGCTAGTGAACCATAGGTGAACTAGTGAACTTTAGGTGAGCTAGTGAACCATAGGTGAGCTAGTGAACCATATGTGAGCTAGTGAACAATAGGTGAGCTAGTGAACTTTAGGTGAGCTAGTGAACCATATGTGAGCTAGTGAACCATAGGTGAGCTAGTGAAACATAGGTGAGCTAGTGAACCATAGGTGAGCTAGTGAACCATAGGTGAGCTAGTGAACTTTAGGTGAGCTAGTGAACCATATGTGAGCTAGTGAACAATAGGTGAGCTAGTGAACTTTAGGTGAGCTAGTGAACCATAGGTGAGCTAGTGAACCATAGGTAAGCTAGTGAACCATAGGTGAGCTAGTGAACCATAGGTGAGCTAGTGAACCATAGGTGAGCTCGTAAACCATAGGTGAGCTCGTGAACCATAGGTGAGCTCGTGAACCATAGCTGAGCTAGTGAACCATAGGTGAGATAGTGAACCATAGGTGAGCTAGTGAATCATAGGTGAGCTAGTGAACCACAGGTCAGGTAGTGAACCATATGTGAGCTAGTGAACCATAGGTGAGCTAGTGAACCATAGGTAAACTTGTGAACCGGAGGGGAGGTAGTGAACCATAGGCGAGCTAGTGAACCACTGGTGAGCTAGTGAACCATAGGCGAGCTAGTGAACTGTAGTTTAGCTAGGGAACCATAGGCGAGCTAGTGAACCGTAGTTGAGCTAGGGAACCTTAGGCGAGCTCGGGAACTCTATAAGAACTAATATCCACATGGGAAGTGGCGAAAAATGAACAATAGGTGAATTGAGGAATAATATCAGAGTCATATCAAAGTGAAGCTGCTAAGCCATTTAACGGCTGTAGAACAATTTGTGATCTGATGAACGATTGGTGAGGAGCTGAGACATTTCTGAACTGTAAAATATTAGGCCAATTTAAAAACTTGCCGAGCAATGAAGGATGTGTTACCAGAACACCTTAAAATCTGGTGAATTTTAGGTGAGCCGTTGATCAATAGTCACAATGACAATTCAGAGGGGAAAGATAAACCCTCGATGAGCTTGCCGAACAAAAGTGAACCATACCTTAATTTCCAAAACCCATCTAATTATTAGGAATTAGTGCCCCAGAGAACCATAGTTTAATTCCAAAACCCTATCATATTTTGGGAGAAAGCATCAAAATTATTACTGATATTAATTAGTGAATTAGAATATAATTCTAGGAAAGGGGAACCAAAGGGGCGATGGTGAAGTATTTTCATTTAGGGAATTAAATTTTAGATTTTTTTACTTTAAATTGGCCTGTACGTTAAACTAACTCTTACTTATGCTTTCCTTCCCAATTTCTCTCCCAAACCATTATCCTTTTACCCAACCTTCTCCACCTCCTCCTGAAAAAATGTAACACATCTGCACCATTATGCCAATATACTTTTTCTCGCCAACATAATGGCCAGTATAAAATGAAAAAAAAAATACAAGTTGTATGGATATGATTTCTTATCTCAACAGAAACATTTCAATTCGCAATGAATGGCAAAGGAATTGGTCCGTTTACTGTCTGCATTATGGTCGGTCAATGGTCAAGGAGAAAATGTGCAAAAAAAAAAAGAGAAAGAAAAATACCGAACATTTCACATGATTTATAACCTCAGAAAATGACCAATGAATATTTTTGTGTAAAGTCTGGAACATGGGTTCTTTTTTCCGTCAGAATTTTTAAGTGAATTGTCTGCAGATTTTATGGCTGCAATTTTGGGAGATTTAAAATTTTTAAAAAAATGTTCAACTTTTGCTAAAAGAAAATTTAAGCATTTTATTAAAGGCAAAAAATGTATCAATTTTCCAACCTACTTGAACTGTCCCATAAAATTAAGGCACTTTTGTGCCTAATTTCAATCTTTGCTCACCTTTTCTTTTATTTTTGTTTGTCATGGAGGAAAAATGTCATTAATTACATTGCTGTCGAAAACTTGAAAGACTTTTGTGACCATTTCCCAGAAATGAAATCAATAAATTAATTTCGCCCTCCTTGTAAGTAAGCAGAACAAATCTGTATGTGTTGGATGCTGTTGCCATTTAGTCATGCCTTTCATTTGGGTCAAGAATTAAGTAACAACTTTTTTCTCTTGGTTAGAAAAAGCAATGCAAGAAGACTTGAGGTTAAAATCGAGGTTTAGCCGACCTTATGGCGGTGCTAAATGTGATCTGAGTTAACGATAGCTAAGAGGAGGAATTATGGATGAGTTCAAGAAAGAGTGGCGATCTATTGAACCCTAATAGTGGTCTAATGAACTGCTACACCACAAAGTGAACCATGGGTAAGATAAAGGACAAGTGGGAGCAATTCGGAACCAATATCAAGCTAGTGAACCATAAGTAAGAAATTGAACGATTAGTGAGCTGAGAAATCCTCGCCAAGCCAGTTAATGCTAGAAAATAAAGTAAATCCTTTTTGATCTAGGGAACAATTGGTGAGCACGTGAACCAATGGTGTGCTGTGGTTAGTAAACTGTCTCAAACTCTATGCGATTAAGTTAATCTAAACTGCAAAAGTGAGAAGAGATTCCAATCTCGCTCTTTGGTTGTAAACTCAATTATCTATCCGGATCGAAGGACCAATGTGAAAAAAGAGGAAAGGAACACTACCGCCGTGTGATGATTCAATTCTAGTTTTTTTTTTTTTAAATCTGTCCAGATCTCTCTCACAAAAGTTCGACATTAAAAAAACCAGTAAAGAAAGTCCTAAAGTCGGGCAGGGCCGATTTTATGATACCCTACACCACTTTGCTATTTTAGTAGAGATCCGCATAACAATTAAAAGTTATTATGGGAGAATTCAATCATACACGCTATGATTTAAAGTTCAAAGGACTAAATTTGCCGAAGCATTTGTATCTTTTAAATTCGGACTTGTATTGCCCTTGTATATGGGAGCTATATCCAAATCGGAACCGATCTCGATAAAATTTGGCAAAGATATTTCTGAGCTGTATTTGATATATTTCCCTGAATATCGTTGTTACGGAGTGCATATTACGGCTGCGGAGGACAAAAATAATAAATCGGATGAACAATATATATGGGATCTATAGCTATATCTGAACCGATTTGGATCAAATTTTACTTATTTTCAGGACTAATATGGTTGTATGTGCAAAATTCCATACTATACGGGCTGATATTACACGTTTGGTGGACAAAAAAAAAGCAAATCGGACGAAGATATATACCGGAGCTATATCTAAATTTTGACCGACTATCTCCAATTCCAATAGGGTTCGTCTTTGGGCCAAACAAATGATTTGTGCAAAATTTCATCTCAATCGAATAATAAATCCGACCTGCATTTTGTTCACAAAAATACCTGGACAGACGGACGGACGGACTGACATGCATAAATCAACTCAGAAAGTGATTCTATGGAGATCCTCAAAAGTAACTATGGGTCAATCTCACTTCCTTCTCCATGTTACAAACAAATGCACAAACACATAATACCCTTACCACTATGTGGTGTAGAGTATAAAAAAGTATCAGTCGGTTGTCCCGACATATGTATACCCTAAGTCAATGTTCGATTATTTAAATATATTTTGACTTCTGTAACGATTATTCAAATTGTTGCCCTTTGTGGAGTAGGTGCCGAAGAAATGGGCCAATATTGCACATTTCGTATTGGACATAAATAAATATGATATAAATATTGCGACGTGCCAGGTTTGGACTATATTTGTTACTTCCTTCATTTTATATGAGATATGTGATAATTTTGTGTGAGGTCCAGATACAGTCGATCGCAATATTCCATTTTCATAATTCCAATTTTTATATCCAATTTTATGCGAACTCAGAAATTCCATATTCATCTCAGGTTTCTGGTTGAGAGAAATATTTAAATATAGCGAGTTGTAAAAAATCGTTGAATTGTTTCGCAAGTTATGGCAGGTAAAAGTACTGAAAATTGTGACACTTTGTAGGTGAAGTACCAGAAGGGGTTCGGAGATATATTTCATCTTCACAAGAGATCTTGTGTTAGCAAAAATATTTGTATGTGTGAAATTTGAAGAAAGTTGGATGTTTTTTTTTTATCTCTTTGAGCGTTCTGTTTTCCAAAATCTTGAACACTATGTGGGGGAGGAACCAGAAGATCTTGTTTTGATTTAAATATTGATATGGATGCTTATTTCGGATTGAATAATCGTTTTGATTATTCGAAACTTTGGCCCTTTGTAAGGGAATTACCAGAAGGATTGGACCGATATATTCCATCTTAACACCAGACCTTGGATTAATAAAATTATTGAGATGAGTGAAATTTGAAGACAATCGGAACTTACATCACATTTTCTAAGAGTTGTAATTGTTCAAAATGTTGACCCTTTGCAAGGGACGTACTTGAGGGAGTGGAGCGATATTGTCCATTTTTACAACTGACCTAGAGCTGACGCAAATGTTAGGATTTGAAAAGTTTGCGCAAAATCGGATTATCGCTTCTGTGAAGAAAATTTATTTTTTGAAAACTTCGGCCTTTTGTGGTGGAGGCATTAGAAGGAGTTGACCGATATTACCCATATCCGAGCTCGATCTAAGTTTGATAAAAATATTACGATGTTTGAACCAAATCGGATATTCCATTCGAGAGTTATCGTGCGCAACAGCCAGCCAGACAGACATTCAGACTTGGTACATCTCCATGTTTCTATCAGCACCGGATCTGTTATAAAGATGGTAGAGATAGGTTCAAGATTTTGAAAAACAAAACGTTCAAGGAATGCAAAATAAGCATCCAACTCTATTCAAATCTCACACATAATAAGCAAAAAACCAGTTCGCCCTACGTTCGCCCGGAGCAAGCTTTTTGTACCCTCTTCTCTTTCAGGAATTGTACTTTCAGTGTAAAGTACTCACAAAGAACTCCTTGTGTAAAATTTCAGACAATTCCATTGAAGTGGTTAAAAATATTAAAATACCCAATATTGAGGGGTATATAAGGGGTTATCCGATATCGTGGGCCGATATAGCCCATCTCCGAACTTAACCTGCCTGCAGACAAAAGACAGATCGATGCAAAATTTTAGCTTATTATTTTATTCGTTTTGACTCTAGCGTGATAACAACAGACGAGCGGACGGACAGGGCTAAATCGTCTTAGAATTTTATGTTGATCAAGAATATATATACTTTGTAAGGTCTAAAATTATTATTTTGATGCATGGAGGGTATAAAAACTTAATCAAGGAGCTGATCCCTAGAAGATTTATGTCAAAAGGAAAGAAAGCGTCTGTTTTGGTGTGACTACATGCTTGAAGGACGTACAAAAAAGTCCGTCCTGCTTGTTTTGTTGTGTTTTTTAAGCCTAACGGGCAATTTTGTTGCGTTTCTGGAGTTACTATCTAAAAGTTGTCCAAAATGTAAAAACGAAAGTAATAATGTCCGTAACGAAGTCCGACTTTGACATTGGAATATGGCGATGATTTCTTGAAACGAAATCCGGAATGAAAAATCAAACAACTCTGTCGAAGAAGATAAAAGCTATGGCTATATAGCTGATTTTGTTTTCAATCTAGAAGACTGTCGGTAGATTCGAAACAGTACTGAAATTGACGACAATTATTAGAGGGGACCATCGCCTGTAGTATTCTTAAAAATATGACTAATTTGTGTGCAAGGGATATTACGGTGAGTAATGAAATGGTGGAAGAAATTCTAAACCATGACTTAGCTTAAAATTCGTTTCAAGCTTAATGACCACATCGCAGATTTTGAACCACAGCTGAGCTATTGAAACATTATAAATGACCTACAACGGAATGGCCAATCTTTATGCTCCATACTATTATTCGCCCCTTAATTATAGGGTATCCAAAATCACTTACAAAGCATAATACCCAAAAAAGCCACAAAAAATCTAAGTTGATTACAGGAGGAAGGTGTAACACGAGAAAAAAAAAAATAAAACATAATTAATCATAATCAAGTCAAGCAGAAAGGAAAATCAGTAACAGGATCATGAGCAGCAATAGCAAAAAAACTCACACACACATTCGCTATACAACCTCTGGAATGTAGGTCAAATAGGAAAAACTGAAACATTTATTCTATGGCCATAGCAGAACCAAACGGAGGAAAAGAGTGTGAACAACCACAAAACGAATGATGCTGAAGAGTTTTCACTTTTCATTTGTGTGCCCTACGGCATACAGGTGGCACAGGGGGTATTATGTGCTGAGACATTTGTTTGTAACAAAGAAAAACCGCGGACAAAAAACTGACCCAAACAACAAACAAATATGGAAGAAGTAAAAATGAGTAAAGTTACGGTGCAGGGCCTGAATAATCAAGTACCGGCGGGTGCTTGTAGTCCAGCCACGAGTCACACCCTGTCGTCATCCAATGATCGTGAGCAAATTTCTCCCGCAGATGTGGGTGTCGTGGCATATGTGGTCGAAGGTATTGCTACCAGAACACAGCCTTGGGGGAAATATAAAGATAGACGGAGAGTCTGAGGAACTCCGGGGAAGCGTGCGCTCGACCCAGCTTTCAACGACAGCTAGCGCCTCAGATTTCGAGTCTGACAGTAGCAGCAACAATACTTCCGTTTTGAGAATCCCAATAAAGGAGGAGGCACACAAGACGATAGAAGAATTGAGAGACAGCTTGGCGAAGCTCACAACAAAAACGAAAAAGCTGTCTGGAGCTCAACGGCGTAAGCTCGGGAAGCAACAGACGAGCAAAAAGGCAAAGACGCAGGATGTTCCAAAAGGGGCTAAGAATACTCCTCCCACCATCATGTAGGCAGGGAAGAGGATCAGGTCCCCTGAGGAACAGAACACCGCGAATCCAGCGAAAAAGAAAAAGAGATTCCCACCTACAAATGCTCCGGGCAAACTCAGTCAATAACCTCGCAAAGGAGACTGTTACAAAAATCCTTTGACCGAGGGTGACAAAGTTAGCTCCAACACTGGAAAGGTGTGCCCGGCCGTGAAATCGACTGGTAATCCTGGAGTTTCTGAGAAGACAGCTAGCCAGCCTTCAACGACAGCTAGCGCCTCAGGTTCCGAGTCTGACAGAAAGGCACGCAAGACAAGATAGCACATAAAATAAGAAGATATAATAGACCGGATAGAAGAAGTGAGAGACAGCCTAGCGAAGCTCACAACAAAAACGAGAAAGCTGTCTGGAGCTCAACGGCATAAGCTCAGGAAGCAACAGACGAGCAAAAATGCAAAGTCGCAAAATTTTCAAAAGGGGACTATGAATACTCCTCCCACCTCCATGTAGGCAGGGAAGAGGATCAGGTCCCCTGAGGAACAGAACACTACAAATCCAGCGAAAAAGAAAAAGAGATTCCCACCTACAAATGCTCCGGGCAAACTCAGTCATAACCTCGCAAAGGAGACTGTTACAAAAATCCTTTGACCAAGGGCGACGAAGTTAGCCCCAACACTGAAAAAGGTGTGCCCGGCCGTGAAATCGACAGCTAGCACCTAAGATTCCGAGTCTGACAGTAGCAGCAACAATACTTCCGTTTTCAGAATCCCAATAAAGGAGGTGGCACACAAGACAAGATAGAGCATGGAGTAAGAAGATAGAATAGACAAGATAGAAGAAGTGAAGGACAGCTTGGCGAAGCTCACAACAAAAACGAAAAAGCTATCTGGAGCTCAACGGCATAAGCTCAGGAAGCAACAGACGAGCAAAAATGCAAAGTCACAACATTTTCAAAAGGGGGCTATGAATCCTCCCCCCACCTCCATGTAGGCAGGGAAGAGGATCAGGTCCCCTGAGGAACAGAACACGGCAAATCCAGCGAAAAAGAGCTTCCCACCTACAAGCTCCGGTCAAACTCAGTAAAAGGACCTCGCAAAGGAGACTGTTACAAAAATCCTTTGACTGAGGGCGACAAAGTTAGTCCCAACACTGGAAAGCTAATTCTGGGGTTTCTGAGAAGACAGCTAGCGCCCCAGATTCCGAGTCTGACAGTAGCAGCAACAATACTTCCGTTTTGAGAATCCCAATAAGGGAGGAGGCACACAAGACAAGATATAACATAGAATAAGAAGATATAATAGACCGGATAGAAGAAGTGAGTGACAGCTTGGTGAAGCTCACAACAAAAACGGAAAAGCCGCCTGGAGCTCAACGGTGTAAGCTCAGGACGCAACAGGTGAGCAAAAACGCAAAAACGCAGGATGTTCCAAAGGGGCTATGAATACTCCCTCCACCTCCATGTAGGCAGGGAAGAGGATCAGGTCCCCTGAGGAACAGAACACTACAAATTCAGCGAAAAAGAAAAAGAGATTCCCACCTACAAATGCTCCGGGCAAACTCATTCAATAACCTCGCCACGGAGACTGTTACAAAAATCCTTTGACCGAGGGCGAAAAAGTTAGCCCCAACACTGAAAAGGTGTGCCCGGCCGTGAAATCTACTGCTTAAGAGATTAAATCTCTCGCCCAACAGAAGAGGAAGCAGTACGAGGAAACCGGTAAGAAGCCGCCATCTTATGCCAAAACAGCCAAGAAACATTTTAGGGACGAAATGCACAACGCATTGGTCGATACCAATAAAGATTCAGGTCAATAATAAAATCTTGAATCACATCATGGAAGGCGGTGATCCAATTCGCATCATGAGTTGCGGCATTAAGAACGATAAAATGTTCCTTAAGCTTGCGGCACATGCAAACACTGATGCCCTAAGGGAAACTATCGGTAGGATAAAACCGACATGGGAATATGGCAGCCTCACGTTGGTGAGGAGAAGCGAATTTATCACCTAACTAAAACGACGGTGTACGTCAGAGGATTTGGCAGCAAATTCGAGACGGAACGTATGCCCGAAATGTGTGGAAGACAAAACAAGACTTTGGACGTGAAGTGAAATTCTGTGAAAAAATTATTTGGAAATATCTGAAGTTGCTTCAGAGCGAAATTTTCCCAAGTAGGTGAGAAAAAACAACTATTGGACCTATCGCCAAAAATAAAACAGATACATCATTAGGCCAAAATGTGGGTATGTACAGAAAAAATTACTCTACTTTAGCTTTCCTCTCGAAGTACCTTAGTCCTTGGAATAAAACTTCGAACCAGGCCGAATGAGTAATCTGAGGTATACATAATTTTATTACTGCCTACCCAAGGTTGGAAATATTTCAAAGTCTTTTAAAAGAAAATACATTCATTAGAGTTTCCGATTATCTTCAAATCTACAATCCGAACATGGACATCGTAATTCCTGATTATATACCAGTCTTCAGCCCCCTACGATTATTCTCGATTACTTATTATATCTCAGCCGACTAGAAAACCACGTTACAAGGTTAGGAGAAGATGGGTTTTTTCAGAAGAATTCCTGTGACATGGTATTCGCTCTTTTATACCCTCCACCATAGTATGGAGGGTATATTAAGTTTGTCATTCCGTTTGTAACACCTCGAAATGCACATTTTAGGCCCCACAAAGCATATATATTCTTGATCAGCATAAAATTCTATATCGATTTAGCGATGTACGTTCTTCTGTCCGTGTGTGGAAATCAATCTAGCTTCCGAACGAATTGAAGTAGATTGACAAAATTTTGCTCAAATGTATGCTATGTCTGCAGGACTTTTGGTATTGAAAATGGGCCATGTAGGTCTACGTTTTGGTATAGCCCCCATATAACGGTACCTTCCGATATTCGGTATTTTGATGATTTTAGCGAATTTTATCACCGGAATTGTTTCAAATTTGGTATTTGAAGTTCGTTATGGATACTACAGCCTAAGACAGAAAATGAGTCATGTAGGTCCACGTCTTCGTATAGCTCCCATATAACGGTACTTCCCGATATTCGGTATTTCACTGATTTTAGGAACATTTTTCACCAGAATTGTTTCAAATTTGATATTTCAAGCTCGTAATGAATACTACATCCTATGACAGAAAATAAGCCATGTAGGTCCACGTCTTCGTATAGCCCCCATATAATGGCACCTCCCGATATTCGGTATTTTCATGATTTTAGCTAAATTTTTCACCGGAATTGTTTCAAATTTTGGAATTTGAAGTTCATAATGGATACTACAGCCTAAGACGGAAAATTGTCTGTGCAGGTCCACGTCTTCGTATAGCCCCCATATATAAGGTACCTCCCGATATTCGGTATTTTACTGATTTTAGGAACATTTTTCACCAGAATTGTTTTATGTTTGGTATTTTAAGTTCGTAATGGATACTACAGCCTAAGACAGAAAATGAGCCATGTAGGTCCACGTCTTCGTAGAGCTCCCATATAACGATACCTCCCGATATTCGGTATTTAAGGATTTTATGGACATTTTTTCACCAGAATTGTTTGAAATTTGGTATTTGAAGTTCGTAATGGATACTACAGCCTAAGACAGAAAGTTGTCTGTGCAGGTCCATGTCTTCGCAGAGCTCCCATATAACGGTACCTCTCGATATTCGGCATTTTAATGATTTTAGCGACATTTTTTCACCAGAATTGTTTCAAATTTGGTACTTGAAGTTCGTAATGGATACTTCAGCCTATGACAGAAAATTGTCTGTGCAGGTCCACCTCTTCGTATAGCCCCCATATAATGGTACCTCCCGATATTCGGTATTTTACTGATTTTAGGATTATTTTTCACCAGAATTGTTTCCAATTTGATATTTGAAGTTCGTAATGGATACTACAGCCTACGACGGTATTTTTAAGATTTTATCTGAAGTTTTAACGGATTTAATTGTTTTTGAGAATTGCCAAATGCGTTCCAAAATGGTGGAGGGTATTCAAAGTTCGGCCCGGCCGAACTTACAGCTTTTTTACTTGTTATCCTTAATCTCGATACGCTAGTCGGCTATTTTACTTCCTCAAAATTGGCTGGGGAGCTAAGCACTTTTACTTGTTTCGACATAACCAAGGTGATGTAGGGTATTACATAGTCGATCCCTTCCGTCTTCAGTTATTTTTCTCACTGAAAAAACGCCAGGCGAAGAACATGAGAAAAATAACCTCAACAAAACTAAAGTGAAGCAATTAATGAAACAATTCACGCCACAAATACCCTCACACTTTTATCCGCAAATAAGTTCTCAAGGCGCAATACAACAGCCTATAGCTATTGAGCATTTGTTTCTCTCCCCCCTCCCCCCACACCATCTTCGGTATAAAAACCTTGGTTGGCTACGGTGTTCATTACTTGAACACCAGATGTTGGATGTCGGAGTGCTAAGATGGCAGGGCGTAATTTAAAGCCTTCTGTGTTAAGTTGCTACGCAAAGATTTGCACTACAGAACAAGGATCTATGGCCACTCAACACCATATTTACTGGGTAATACCTGTGTGGAAAGGTGTCAGCAGCAGAATCAGGTGTTCGGTTTAACTCCATCGTTCTGTCTGCGTTTGTGTGTGTGCGTGTGAGTGTTGGCGTTCTTGGCACTAGGTTATATTTCTTACACAGCAAATACCCCCAGAAGTATCCCCTCTAAGTTATAACTTCAATGTTGGGTGAATGTGTAAATCCCACACCAATGGGTTGCGGCCTTTTTTCAGCAAACGTAATTAAAGATAAATGACAGGACATTACAAACTTGATGCATTTGATATTAAAGGATTCGTTCTCATTTTTTCCTTCCATTTCTTCTCTGGTTTTCCGTTTCTCTTTTCTGTGGTATCCTTTAGCTTTCCCTTTTTTTTCCTGCTTAATGACACGTAAATTCTAAATAATTTAGGTCAACAGAGAAGAAAGAATTTTCCAATACCTCAGGGTATGTGTTGGTGACCTCTTTTCTTTGTGTGTGTGTGCGTGTTAAACGTTTGGATAATTGGACAATGTCTGGCCGAAAATTTGGTGGGATTAAAAATGAAGAATGCGTCTTTAATTAGTTGGACTTTTTTCCAAAGGATTCTGGGCGTATGATTTGTTTCATTGATTAAGCCCACATATTTTTCGAAATATACATTGAAATTTGGAGCTCAGATGGTGGTCCCCCAAGTTGGCTAGTGAAAC
Organism: Musca domestica; assembly: GCF_030504385.1. Classification (NCBI taxonomy): domain Eukaryota; kingdom Metazoa; phylum Arthropoda; class Insecta; order Diptera; family Muscidae; genus Musca; species Musca domestica. The sequence continues at coordinate 43,335 of NW_026712415.1, read as the reverse complement.
TAATTAACCAGTGAGAGAGGTAAATAAACTGTGTGACTTATTGAATGGAATATTGGAGGAAATTTGAACAATTGGTGTTGTTTTAATTGGTTGGGGTACGTGAAGGGAGACAATGAGAATAGAGAACAGAAAACGACAGGTGAGCTATAGGTGAGCTGGTGAACCATAGGTGAGCTAGTGAACTATAGGTGAGCTGGTGAACCATAGGTGAGCTAGTGAACCATTTGTGAGCTAGTGAACCATAGGTGAGCTAGTGAACCACAGGCGAGCTAGTGAACCACAGGCGAGCTAGTGACCCATAGGTGAGCTAGTGACCCATAGGTGAGCTAGTGAACCATAGGTGAGCTAGTGAACCATAGGTGAGCTAGTGAGCCATAGGTGAGCTAGTGAGCCATAGGTGAGCTAGTGAGCCATAGCTAGTGAGCCATAGGTGAGCTAGTGAGCCATAGGTGAGCTAGTGAGCCATAGGTGAGCTAGTGAGCCATAGGTGAGCTAGTGAGCCATAGGTGAGCTAGTGAGCCATAGGTGAGGCTAGTGAGCCATAGGTGAGCTAGTGAACAATAGGTGAGCTAGTGAACAATAGTGACTAGTGAGCCATAGGTGAGCTAGTGAGCCCTAGGTGAGCTAGTGAGCCATAGGTGAGCTAGTGAGCCATAGGTGAGCTAGTGAGCCATAGGTGAGCTAGTGAGCCATAGGTGAGCTAGTGAGCCATAGGTGAGCTAGTGAGCCATAGGTGAGCTAGTGAGCCATAGGTGAGCTAGTGAGGCCATAGGTGAGCTAGTGAGCCATAGGTGAGCTAGTGAATCATAGGTGAGCTAGTGAACAATAGGTGAGCTAGTGAATCATAGGTGAGCTAGTGAGCCATAGGTGAGCTAGTGAATCATAGGTGAGCTAGTGAACAATAGGTGAGCTAATGAACAATAGGTGAGCCAGCTAGTGAACCATAGGTGAGCTAGTGAACAATAGGTGAGCTAGTGAATCATAGGTGAGCTAGTGAGCCATAGGTGAGCTAGTGAATCATAGGTGAGCTAGTGAACAATAGGTGAGCTAATGAACAATAGGTGAGCCAGCTAGTGAACCATAGGTGAGCTAGTGAATCATAGGTGAGCTAGTGACCATAGCTGAGCTAGTGAACAATAGGTGAGCTAGTGAACCATAGGTGAGCTAGTGGACCACAGGTGAGCTGGTGAACCATAGGTGAGCTAGTGGACCACAGGTGAGCTGGTTAACCACAGGTGAGCTGGTGAACCCAAAGTGTGTTAGTGAAACCATGGTGAGATAGTTAACCATAGGTGAGCTAGTGAACCATGGTGAGCTAGTGAACCATAGGTGAGCTAGTGAACCATAGGTGAGCTAGTGAACCATAGTGGGCCAGTGAACTCATGGTGAGTCCGTGAAACAGATATGAGCTTGTGAACCAATGTTGAACTAGTGAACCATAAGAGAGCTTACCAACCAATGGGGAACAAGTGAACCATAGGTGAGCTGGTGAACCAATGGTAAGTTAGTAAACCATTATTGAGGTAGGTTACCACATAAAACATAGAGAACCATAGGTGTGCTGGGAAACCATTGCTGAGCTTGCAAACCACTGGTGGAAGAGAAAAACTATAGGAGAGTAAGAGATTTCTGATTGAATTGGGAACCATTTGTGAACTTGTGAACCATTTGTAAAATAATGATTCATGGCTGAAGTAGTGAAACAGGGATGGACCAGGGAATAGTAGCTAGGCTAGTAAACCATTGACGACCATTTGAACCACTATAAAAAACCGGAAAGCATAGATGAATTAGAGAGGCAGTGCAAAGTTTATAACCTAGTGAACCACAGGTGGAAGAGCTAATACGACCTAGTGTATCAAAGATTATAGGGACCCATGGACGGCTGAGAGAATCTGAGGTGAACTGATGAAAATCTAGTGAGCTATGGGACAAGAGAAATGCTTGTGAACAACAACTAGGGATATTAGAGATAACTGGTCAGTGGGGAACCATTGAAGTCTAGTTGTTTTTTTTTTTTTTTTTTGAGTCGATTTTCTCCCTCCTCCCTCTCACAACCAAATTTTCGAATTTTAAAGAACTTGTTAACGTGTATTTATCTCGGTTTCTGGAAATACCCAAAATAGTTATGTTTTTCATTCAAATTGTAAACATTTAATAAAAAAAATATTCATAGATTTTTAAAAAAATAAATTCCAAGATTTTTTTTTTAATTTTTTAAGAATATTTTTTTGTCTCTTCTTTTGAAGATTGAATTTGAAGATGTTTTCACGAACTTTTTTGGGGTCTTTAGAAGTAACCAGGAAAATAATTTGTTGTCATGTTGCTTTTTTTCAACACTTAAAAAATTAAAATTCTTGGCTTCCTCAAAGTACCCTGTCTTGTAAAACCCCCAATTTTATTTTTAAAGAAATTTTTTGGAGGAACCAAGATACACAAAATGCGCATTTTTAAAAATAATTTCTCGACTTCTGCAAAAACTGAAATGGGGATTTTTAAGATTTTTCACTCCCTAAAAAACCCAAAATTATGTTTTTTTAAAGACATTTTCTCCGCTTCTCAAAATACCAAAATTCTTACTTTTTTATCATATTTTCGTGGTTTTTAAAAATACCCCTTTCAATTTTAAAGAATTTTTCTCATCCTCTTGAAGATGCCGAAAATGTCGTTTTGGATATTATCTATTCTCAAATCCATAAAAATACCCAAAAATATGGATTTTTTTCTAGAATTTTTTTCGGTTTCTTAAAAACGGTCGAATTGGGGATTTTTTAATTTTTTTTTTTTCATAAATACTCTCGACCTCTTTAAGATATCCATACAGAAGATTTGGATATTAATTTTTCTCATGTTCCTAAGAATACCCAAAACATGGGTTTATTCCAGAATTTTCCCCGGTTCCTTAAAAAATGCCCAAAATGGGGATTTTTGAAGACATTATCCCGGCTTCTTCAAACGATTGAAATAGGATTTTTCGAAGGCTTTTAAAGAATTTTTCTCGTCGTCTCAAAAAATACCCAAATACCCAAAAATACGGATTTTTTCTGTTCCTCAAAAAATGTCCAAAATGGAGATTTTGAAGATATTTCCCCGATTTCTTCAAACACCAGAGATGGGGATTTTATAATTTTTTTTTTTTATAAATAATCTCGTCCTCCTTAAATATCCATAAAGAAGATTTGGATATTAATTTTTATCGATTTTCTAAAAATACCCAAAACAGAATTTTCCAGAATTTTCCCCGGTTCCTTAAAAAATACCCAAAATGGGGATTTTTGGAGGTATTTCCCGGACTTCTTCAAACGGCTGAAATAAGACTTTCCGACGGCTTTTAGAGAATTTTCCTCGTCTTCTCAAAAAATACCCAAACGCCCAAAAATACGGATTTTTTCTGTTCCTCAAAAAAATATCCAAAATGGAGATTTTTGAAGATATTTCCCCGATTTCTTCAAACACCAAAGATGGGGATTTTATATTTTTTTTTTTATAAATGCTCTCGTCCTCTTTAAGATATCCATAAAGAAGATTTGGATATTAATTTTTCTCGTGTTCCTAAGAATATCCAAAATATGGGTTTATTCCAGAATTTTCCTCGGTTCCTTAAAAAAAGACCCAACAAGGGAATTTTTGAAGATATTATCCCGGACTTCTTCAAACGGCTGAAATAGGATTTTCCGACGGCTTTTAAAGATTTTTTTTGGGTTTATTCCAGATTTTTCCCCGGTTCCTTAAAAAAATACCCAAAATGGGGATTTTTGAAGATATTATCCCGACTTCTTCAAACGGCCGAAATAGGATTTTTCGACGGCTTTTAAAGAATTTTTTTGGACGACGACCAAAATACCCAAATCCAAACTTGAGTTTTATAAGAATTTCATAGAAATATCCAAAACGTGGAGTTTTTTCTTGGCTCCTTCAAATATGCACAACATGATTTTTTAGGCTTCTTAACATGTCCTAGACAAGGATCTTACATTTTTTTTTCTTTGCCCTTTAAAATTTCAAAGTGGGGATTTTTTTTTAGAAATTTTCTCGTCTCAATAATATACCCAAAAACGTCGATTTCTTCGAAAATTTTAAATTTTTTAAATATTTTTTTCACTTTATTTTTTTTTTTTTTTTTTTGGAATTGCCAAATATCGAAAAATATCAAATTCCTTGAAACAATTATTAATCAAAGTATTTTTCTCATTTGTGTGCTGTCTGAAACATCAAATCTCCGGAGCATAGAAATATATTTATAAGCTTCAGCTATTTTCGGGGAAAACAAACAATCCCCTTCTCCAGGCTTTCTTTGCTCTACACTCTCGTTGCTGTTATTAAGTCAATGGCCAATTGCAAGGATAACAGCTACGGCATCTAAGAAATCCCAAATGACATTTCATATTTTTGTTCGGACAATTCATTTTCATATTAACATTTTCGGCCATGGTTTACTGGCAACATTTGCCCTTGATATTGAAGTTGCTGAAGTATGAAAATGGCCAAGTTGAGAAAACATTTACCCTTTTTTATGGAATCCCAAAAAAATGTGGACCCATAACCCCATGAATGGGATTTGGGAAGAGGGTGGTGGGATTGGGATGGCTGGCTGGCTGGCCTTTTGATGGCTGCCTAACTCATAGTCGGTTATGTTTGATGTTGGTTTTTCGTTCAGGCCCCCCCCCCCCCCTCTTTAATATTATTCTAAGCTCGTTGTTCTTTCTGTTGTTCGACCGGGGGCTCCCTTGTTGTTCATCCCTCAGCCTGTCACTCATTCTGCCAAATCCAATTTACCCAGTAAGCCAGCATTTTTGAGGGTTTATTGATTTTCAATTTACAATGTGTGCGTGTGTAAACATGTGAGTGTGTGTGGGTTTGATTAACAGGGAAAAGGTAAATTACGAGGGGTGGCACAAAGAAAGCTAGCAACGACCTATCAACTATCAAAACTAGAGAATTGACACTCCTTTTGCCATATAACTCTCTTCCCTCATTTTCGGTACTAATTTCCCTTACTTTCCACACCCACCTCGTATTTTTTTTTTGGATCGCTCCTATAAAATAGCTCTGTGGTCTTTGTGGTGGCGATAGCATGTATTGAATGATTTGACAAGTTTCGCGTTGACTACCACTGGTGCTACTGGTGGTGTTCCTGCAGCATGGTTTTTCGGGGTTTGAGGTTATGACCAGTTTCTCTTGATTTTCATCATCGTCATCAGCCTCATGGCAAAAGCCATGACCTCAACCATCAAAATCTTGGCTTGTCGTTTATATGAATTCCTGCCATGGCATTGCCGCTGCCCCACCACCACCTCCATAGCCTCCATAGCCCAAAATCATGTATAGAAACGTGAAAAGTTATGTTGCTGCCGCTGGTATGCCAATGGGAATTCCAGACAATGACGACGACGGCTACGACCTCCACCACCACATAAACCAAACGAAATGACCGGCCACATAACTGTCAGACATCATAGCTGGTCTGATGGAGCATTGTTGCTCTGCTCAAAGATGAAGGCCATATTTTTTTTTGGAGTATATTTTAAAGGATTTTTAATTCCCTAAAACACCAAAGCGTCATACACAAAGAGTTGTGAAAAAAATTCAAAATTTCTGTTCATACTTCGGACACAGCTTGGCGTACGAGAATATGAGATTTAGCTCTATTATTATGAATATTTAATAGACATTGGGGTATTATCTTCATGGGGCGACGTGACAGACAAGGCATCAACAAGTCGTAAACCTTTTTTTAAATTGGAAATATTTCATAGTATTTTTTTGGTTGGGATATTGAATGTGAGTCATAGTCAATGACTAAAATCTTACAAAAGAAATACAAAAAAAAGTAAT
>NW_026712415.1:0-32500 GCF_030504385.1 Musca domestica | reverse complement strand
ACAAAGTTCACAAAACCTATGACGATCCACAAAATGCGGCCTTTTTTAGGCTGTGAGGCCTAGAAATTTACTACTTACGTCTTCAAAATTGTTAAATAGGTCCATTAAAAAGCTCCTATTCTAATTCCTTAAAAATATAATTTCCACTATTTGATTCCTGTAAAGTCCGTGGAAAATCCTTTGGAAATTCCAAAATTATATTTTCAGGAATATTTTTTGAAATAATGTAGAATCATAAATTTTTGAAGGAATTTTTAAAAATATTTTTTTCTTGAATTTTCAAAATGTGGATTTTTTTAAGATTTTTCTTCTGTTACTTAAAATGAATATTTTCAATTTTTATACCCTCCACCATACCATGGAGGGTATATTCAGTTTGTCATTACGTTTGTAGTGCCTCGAAATATACATTTGATCAGCATAAATTTTATGGCGATTTAGGGATGTCCGTCCGTCCGTCTATCCGTCTTTGGAAATCACTCTAGCTCCCAAACGAATTGAAGTAGCTTGATAAAATTTTATTCAAATGTATACTGTGTCTGCAGGACTTTTGGGTCATGTAGGTCCACGTTTTGGTATAGCGATACCTCCCGATATTCGGTATTTTGATGATTTTAGCGACAATATTCATCGGAATTATTTCAAATTTGGCATTTGAAGTTCGAAATGGGTATTACAGCCTAAGATAGAAAATTGTCTGTGCAGGTCCACGTCTTCGTATTGCCCCCATGTAACGGTACCTTCCGATATCCGGTACTTTGTTGATTTAAGCGACATTTTTCACCGGAATCCTATCAAATTTGGTGTTTGATGTTCGTAATGAATGCTACAGCCTAAGACATGTGGGTCCACGTCTTCGTATAGCCCCCATATAACGATGCCTCCCGATATTCGGTACTTTGATGATTTTAGCTACATTATTCACATTATTTTTTTGTAAAGTTTCGCATTTGAATATTGTAGTGGCTTATGACAAAAGTTACCTATGCAGGTCCATGTCGTTGTATAGACCCTAATATAAATCTACATTCGGCATTTTTAAGATTTTAACAGAATTTTTAACGGATTTTATTGTTTTTGAGAATTGCCAAATTCGTTCCAAATGGTGGAGGGTATTCAGCTGTTTTACTTAACTTATTTTAAAAAGCAGAATAAAAATTTAAAAAATCGTATTTTGAAAATTTCAAGAAATTGAAAAAAAAAAAAATAAAATAAAATAAAGAAAAAATATCTTAAAAATTCCGAAATTTCGAAATCCACCATCCAAGACTGTACTTAGAAAATATTTCTAAAATGACACACACTTAAAAATTCCGAAATTTCGAAATCCAGTATCCAAGACTGTCTTTAGAAAATATTTCTAAAATGTATTCACTTAAGTCGTTTAAAGGCTTTGGATTTTATCTTATGTTAATCCAAATCTCTCTCACTCTCTCTCTCTCTATCTTTATATTTTCTCTTTCAATATTACTTTCATTTGGCTGGCCTCATTATATACTCCATTTAGGAGGGATTTTATAACCATTATGAAAAAAATTGTCATTGGCGACATTATGCATCAATGGTGATGATATCCTGCCTTTACTTCTTGCCACAAAAAACGCTCCCAACAACCTTTAAGAAATCCATATTTTATGTTTTTCAAGGAGTAACAAAATTCAGATGTAGGCAATTCTAAGTTGGCGATTTTATAAAGCTTATATTATGGATAGTTTTTTTAATTCAAAAGAGAGAATATCCTTCAAAAATCCACGTTTTGGTTATTTAAAACAGCAAAGAAAAATTTTGGTATTTTAATAAGCTTAGAGGATTTATTTAAATCAACATTTTGAGTATTCCATAGATCCGAATATACTCATTGAAAAATCTATTTTATACCCTACACCACATAGTGGTAAGGGTATTATGCCTTTGTGCATTTGTTTGTAACATGGAGAAGGAAGCGAGATAGACCCATAGTTACTTTTGAGTATCTCCATAGAATCACTTTCTGAGTTGATTTATGCATGTCAGTCCGTCCGTCTGTCCATGTTTTCTTGTGAACAATATGCAGGTCGCATTTATTATCCAATTGAGATGAAATTTTCCAAACAACATTTGTTTGGTCCAAGGAAGAACAACAATATTTGGGAGAATATGAAATACAGCTCAGAAATACCTTTGCTAAATTTTATCGAGATCGGTTCAGATTTGGATATATCTCCCATATATAACTTCGTCCGATTTACCTTTTATTGTGCATCAAACGTCTAATATTTGTTTAAATGGGATGGAATTTGGCACTTATGATCGAATTGAGTCTGGAAGCCAGTATGTCAAGTATGGTGAAGATCGGTTCAGATATAGCTAAAGCTCCCATATATACTGTTCATCCGATTTGTTATATTTGTTACCCACAGCCGTAATATGCACTCCGTAACAACGATATTCAGGGAAATATATCAAATACAGCTCACAAATATCTTTGCCAAATTTTATTGAAATCGGTTCAGATTTGGATATAGCTCCCATATATATCTGTATCTGATTTACAATTAATTGTGCCCAAATGGGCAATACAAGTCCAAATTTAAAAACTACAAATGCTTCGGCATATTTTGTACTTTGAACTTAAAATTATAATTATAATCATAGGGTGTATGATTGAATTCTACCATAAAAACTTTTCATTGTTATGCGGAGCTCTATTAAATTAGCAAACAAAGACATAGAAGTGTAAAGATAGGACAAGACAGGGTCAAGATATGGTAACCCTGTGAAAAATGCCTCTGTTGTTACGATATCGTAACAACATAGTTACCAATGTTAAACAATTTAAACCGCTAAGGCAGTATGCAATTATTTGAGAAGGTATATGGAATAGAACTTTGAAACCAATATTTTGGATTATCAAAATTTTTATTTGTCATTCTTTCCTATAATTGTGTTTTTTTTTATATTAACTTGCCTCTGTCATGAGCTGTTATTCAAGGTTGGATTTTTTGGATTTTTTTTTATATATATATTTTTTAAATTCTAGATAAGCGTAGACTTTTAATATATATTTTTGCAAAGGCTGTCTGTGCGTGGATTTTTGCAACATATTTTTTAAAAGGCTATCTAATCGTTCATTTTTCATTTTTTTCGTAGACTTTCTAAGCGACGATTTTTTTAAATATATTTTTTCAAAAAGCTCGAATTTTTTAAACATATTTTTATTAAAGGTTAGCTTAGAGTGGATAATTTAAATATATTTTTTTAAAAGCTATCTAAAGTTCTTTAAAAACTCAGATGTTGCCAATAATTCTTCAAAAATCCACCTTTAGGTTTTTTTTAAAGGGCCGAGAAAATTTTTGGAATACAACATAATGATTTTGGTATTTTATGAAGCGTAGAATTATTATTTAAATTTTTGGGTGCTCCACAGAGCCGGCAAAAAATCATAAGCAATTTTTGTATTTTTAAAAGAAGATGAAAACCTATGAAATATCCACATTTTCAAAATTCAAGGAAATTAAATCGAGAGGAATTCTCTTCAAAATTTCTTCGACAGTTCCCGATCCAGGATTATCCTTAGAAAATAATCCATAGTTGTTCCTACTTAAATTTTAATAGTCCTTCTATTTTATTTTGTAATAATCCAAATCTCTCTCTCTCTTCTCTCTCTTTTCATCTTCTCTCTTTCAATATTACTTTCATTTAGCTGGCACCATTCCATTTCACTCTTTTCGGCGGAATTTTAAAAAAATTATGAAACAAATATTGTCATTGGCGGCATCCTGCAGCAATGATGACAATGATGATGTCCTGCCATTAACCCTTGCCACCAAGGATGAAAAAGGAAAAGCCAACAAAAAAAAACCTACACCCAACGACCACCAGCAGTTGTCGGTAATTGCTTGGTGTCGCATGCGTTTTCATTCACCACCACCACCACTGTCTGCATAGCTGTCTATGTCGCAGGACGAGCAAATATGCCCGGTGATCATCACAGACAACATATTTGCTGTGGAGATATTCAAAATGATGGAGAGCATGTTCAACAACAACAGCAACAACAAATAATGTGGGATAGCTAAAATAGACAAAAATTTCAATGTTGAATATTTAATAATTCAAAAACAAAAATGCTCTTGCCCAGAAGAAGCATTTTTTTGGAGTTGTTGCTTTTGTTGTTGCAATATTTGAGCTGGCCGAGTTGACGGATAACGTCATCGTTTTCACTGTGACGTTATTAAAGCCAGCTGGCCCTGAGCAAGGAAAAGTGCGTGGGATGATGGTGGGCGAGGGCTATCAGCACATTCTCACACATGCCAGCAACAACAAGAAAAAAGGAGAGACACAAAGGGTTGCAGAGGTCAAAAGAGAATCGAGATGCTGGCGGTTTTATGACATTTTTGCGGTTTTCCATTGCAAAGTCATTGATAATTTTGGCACATCTTTATAATTTTCAATTTAAATCATTTCTGATGATGGCGATGATGATGAGGAGGAGATGGAGGATGGCAATGGCCATGACGATGATACTCTAGATGATTGGTGTAAAGTTGTGAGCTTGGCCAGCAAATTCCCAAGTGTTGGCGGGATGAGGGAAAGGATGTAGAATTAAAGAGCAAACAAATGAATGAAAATGCTGCGATAGATGAATGACCATCGTTTTTTATGGCCCCAGGGACTTTGACTACTGGATGACAGAGTTTTGAATGAGTGGCGATCTCTATTCGAATGGAAGGCGTTGGGGGATCGCTGACCAAAGTTTTGAAGGCTGTCAGCAAATATTCTTCAATTTTTATGGGAATCAATGCGGTTGCAATGTTAGTCCAGTAGTTGTTGCAGTGGTGATGATACTGGCTTATGTCTCCCGCCCCTCACATCTCCATCCCCTTCTCTGGGGGGCATTTTCACGGTATTGACATCAATTAATAAAGTCAATGAAGCTTAGAAAAACATGAGACAAAAACAAACAAATAAGGCAACAACAACAACAACAACAACAATGTCAATGTTGTAATACAAGGAAAGCTCTCATGGATGGATGGATGGTTGGTCGGTCTCTCTGTCATTCGGGTGGTCATTGATGAACAACACAATGGCTGGCTGGCCGGCTGGCTGCTCCACAGCCATTACCAGTGTCATAACTGCGGCATCATCACATTTGGCTTGTCTTTGCCTGTCCTGCAGTTATCATTTATTGATGACAACGACAACGATGTGTCGTTGTTGTTGCTGCAATTTGCTGTCGAAGGATGTCGAAACTTATGCCATTTGGGTTCGCTAAGTTACACATGAATATGTCTGAATATCCAGCGCTTTGTCTATTTGCCGATTGCAAACTAGCCAAAGACAATGCCCCCCGAATGACTGATAATGGAAATGGAAATTGTTAAAGGGAATTATTGTTATCTTTATTTTATGCAGCCAACCGTGGATGCACATGCAGAGACACATGAATAATATTTCAAAATTTCACTGAGCAAATATTGAATAATTCAAAACGGGCGTTGCAATTTAATTGACTTACCCTAAGCTTTAAAAATGTAGTCATAAGAAGTACATACCTGAAAAGAGATAAAGACGATTCGGAATTAGTTAAATATTCAAAAGGTGAATTTTTTAAGTTTTTTTTTTGTAAAAGGGTATAAATGGTTTTGAGAAAATAATGAATTTACTTGAAGAATAGTTAAAACAATAACCTGATTTTAAAAAAAAAAAAAAAAAACATATTATTTCACGGATATAAAGGCTTGGATTTTTTAAATTTTTTTTCAAAGCATATATAAGCGTTGATTTTTTAAATATATTTTTTTAAAAGTATAGCTAGGCGGGATATTTTAAATAAATTTTTTTAAAAACTATTTAAGCGTGCATTTTTAAAAATACATAAATGTATTTTATGAAATTCTATACAAGCGTGGATTTTTTTAAATATTTATTTAAAGGTTATTCAAGCGTGGATTTTTTTTAATATTTTTTTAAAGGTTATCCAAGCGTGGATTTTTAAATATATTTTTTAAAGGCAATCCAAGCGTGGATTTTTAAAATTATTTTTTTTTAATTCTATCCAAGCGTGAATTTTTAAAATATTTTTTTAATTCTATCCAAGCGTGGATTTTTAAAATATTTTTTTAAAGGCTATCCAAGCGTGGATTTTTAAAATATTTTTTTTAAAGGCTATCCAAGCGTGGATTTTTAAATATATATTTTTTTAAAGGCTATCCAAGCGTGGATTTTTAAATATATTTTCTTAAATTCTATCCAAGCGTGGATTTTTAAATATATTTTTTTTTTAATTCTATCCAAGCGTGGATTTTTAAATATATTTTTTTAAATTCTATCCAAGCGTGGATTTTTAAATATATTTTCTTAAATTCTATCCAAGCGTGGATTTTTAAATATATTTTTAAAGGCTATCCAAGCGTGGATTTTTAAAATATTTTTTTTAATTCTATCCAAGCGTGGATTTTTAAAATATTTTTTTTAAAGGCTATCCAAGCGTGGATTTTTAAAACATTTTTTTAAAGGCTATCCAAGCGTGGATTTTTAAAATATTTTTTTTTAAAGGCTATCCAAGCGTGGATTTTTTTAAAAATATTTTTTAGCGACTATACAAGCGTGGATTTTTTAAAAATATTTTTTAGCGACTATACAAGCGTGGATTTTTTTAAAAATATTTTTTAGCGACTATACAAGCGTGGGTTTTTTAAAAATATTTTTTAGCGACTATACAAGCGTGGATTTTTAAATATTTTTTTAAGGCTCTCGAAGCTTGGATTTTTAAAGGCTTTTTTATTTTTTTTTAAAGGCTTTTTAAATATTTTTTAAGGCTCTCGAAGCTTGGATTTTTAAAGGCTTTTTAATTTTTTTTTAAGGCTCTCGAAGCTTGGATTTTTAAAGGCTTTTTTAATTTTTTTAAAGGCTTCTTAAATATTTTTAAAGGCTTTTTAAATATTTTTTAAAGGCTCTCTAAGCGTGGATTTTTTTAAGACTATTTTATATTTATTTAAATATTTTTTTAAAGGCTCTCTAAGCGTGGATTTTTTAAATATTTATTTTTTAAAACTATATAAGCGTGGATTTTTTAAATATTTATTTTTTAAAACTATGGAAGCGAGGATTTTTTAGATATTTATTTTTTAAGTCTATGTAAGGCTCTCTTAGCTTGGATCTTTAAAATATTTATTTTTTAAGGCTTGGATTTTTTAAATATTTTTTAAGGGCTTTTTAAATATTTTTTTAAAGGCTATCTAAGCGTAGATTTTTTTAAGACTATGTAAGCGTGGATTTTTTTAAAACTATGTAAGCGTGGATTTTTTGAATATTTGTTAAAGATCTCTAAGCTTGGATTTTTTTTAATATTTTTTTAAAGGCTTGTTAAATATTTATTTTTTAACTATATAAGCGTGGATTTTTTAAATATTTATTTTTTAAGACTATGTAAGCGTGGATTTTTTGAATATTTTTTAAGGCTCTTTAAACTTAGATTTTTAAATAATTTTAAGGGCTTTTAAAATATTTTTTTAAAGGCTCTCTAAGCGTAGATTTTTTAAGACTATGTAAGCGTGGATTTTTTGAATATTTGTTAAGCATCTCTAAACTTGAATTTTTTTAAATATTTTTTTAATAGCTTTTTAAATATGTTTTAAAGACTTTTTAAATATTTTTGACAGGCTCTCTAAGCGTAGATTTTTTATGTAAGCGTGGATTTTTTAAATATTTTTTAAAGGCTTTTTAAATATTTTTTAAAGGCTTTTTAAATATTTTTTTAAAGGCTTCTTCAATATTTTTTTAAAAGCTTCTTAAATATATTAAAAAACTTGGATTTTTTAAATATATATACATTTATACATTTTTAAAGGTCTCTCTGAGCGTGGATTTTTTAAATATTTTTTTCAAATTTTATCTAAGGTTGGATTTTGGATTTAAATAATTTAAATATTGTTTTCAAATTTTATCTAAGGTTGGATTTTGGATTTTTTAAATATTTTTAAAGGTTTAAAGGCCTCTCTAAGCGTGGATTTTTTAAATATTTATTTTTTAAGACTATCTAAGCGTGGATATTTTTGAAAAAATTTTAAAGGCTCTCGAAGCTTGGATTTATTAAATATTTTTTAAAGGCTTTTTAAATATTTTTTTAAAGGCTTTTTAAATATTTTTTTAAAGGCTTTTTAAATATTTTTTAAAGGCTCTCTAAGCGTGGATTTTTGAATATTTTTTATGGCTCTCTAAGCTTTGATTTTTTAAATATTTTTTAAAGGCTTTTTAAATATTTTTTTATAGGCTCTCTAAGCGTGATTTTTTTAAAAATTTATTTTTTAAGACTATCTAAGCTTGAATTTTTTAAATATTTCTTAAAGGCTTTTTAAATATATTTTAAAGGCTCTCTAAGCGTGGATTTTTTAAATATTTATTTTTTAAAACGATCTAAGCGTGGATTTTTGTGAATTTTTTTCAAGGCTCTCTAAGCTTGGATTTTTAAATATTTTTTTAAAGGCTTTTTAAATATATTTTTAAAGGCTCTCCAAGAGCTGTTTTTTTTAAATATTTTTATTTTTTAAAACTATGTAAGAGTGGATTTTTTAAATATTTATTTTTTAAGGGTCTCTTAGCTTGGATTTTTTATTTTTTTTAAAGGCTTTTTAAATATTTTTTTAAGGCTCTCTAAGCGTGGATTTTTAAATATTTTTAAATGTTTAAAGGAGCGTGGATTTTTTAAATATTTTTTTTTTTCAAATTTTATCTAAGCTTGGATATTTAAATATTTTTAAAGGTTTAAAGGTGTATCTGAGCGTGGATTTTTTAAATATCTTTTTCAAATTTTATTTAAGCTTAGTTTTTAAATATTTTTTTTAAAGGCTCTCTAAACGTGGATTTTTTAGATATACATATTTTTGAAAACTGTACAAGTGTGTATTCTTTAAATGAAGGTGGGATAAAAAAACTGCAACAAAGTCAAGCGCCAAAAATTTTGCCAAGGTCTGCGGCCATAATGTTTGCGTGCCCAATGCATTAATACATCCTCCAGAATATGTTTGCGATAATATTCGGCATTTATTCTGATGCCACGGTTGATTTAGACAAGCGGAGAGCGACCATCGGCTGTTATGGCCACACCATCACCATGGCCGGCGCTTGAGTTCTGGTGGCCAACCGAAGATGCACATTTTCAGCTGACCTCTGTGGCAAGTAAACACGATCTTTTTGTTTGTTTACAAACTGCTGGACAACGAATGTTTCCTCATCGGAGAAAACCAAATTCGGCAGTTCACCACTTTCGGCCAAGCAAAGCAACTCTTTAGCTCTTTTGAGTCTATTTTCTTTCTATTCCGGGGTAAGTTCTTGCACTTTTTGGAATTTCATTATCTTTACCCCGAGCTAATTTTTCAATATTTGCCGAATGGAATATTGTGATATGTTCAGCTCACGAGCCATTTTTCGGCCACTGCGATGTGGGTTTCGATCAAGTCGCTTATTTACTTTTCGAACAATTTCTGCTGATGTTGCTGTTTTCTTCCGTCCACTTCCTTGACGTCGGGCTATGCTACCAGTATCACGGTAACGAGAGATGATATGATACAAAAAAAATTTATTTACATTTAAATGCTGAAGTGCTCTAACGATAGCCACTTGTGGTTTTCCAGCCAAATATAAAGAAATCACACCATCACGCTTGAATTCCATCACGAATAAATTTTTTTTCTGGAAAATTCTCACCAAAATGCTTTTGTAGGCTTGTAAACAATATAATGAGCTGTCACTGGAATAATTTTAACAGCTATTGGACTAGTGGCTTAGAAATGACATCAGTCTGAAGTTGGTTGCAGTTTTTCATTTCACCCTGCATATTCCAATAATACATAGACTTAAAACACGAATAAAAATTTTAATAATTTCTTATATTTCTTTTTCCAAATTTCCTTTTTTGAAATATTTAAAATGGGTATTTTTCAAGGGGCTATTCTCTCCGTAATTTTTCTCGGCACTCAAAACGTGTTTTTTTTGGATATCAATAGCGCCTCAAAACTTGAAAACTTTATAGGGACGGGTTTTAAAGATTCGGATACCACTTAAAACAAATTATCACCCTTGTATGGTTTTTTTAGCAATATAAAAAAACCCTATTAACAGATTTCCCACACCCTCTGTGTATGTGCCATTGGCCATAATGCAATTACAATCCCATAAAAATCCCCTTAACATGTATGGCGGCGGCCTTTTGACATTCGCAATCATTGGCCTACCGCCTTTTAATTTATTAAAACTTTTTCATTACTCGATGTGGGCGTTTGCTGGCGCCGTCGAATTTCGAGAGAGAACATTCAATTTTTTTTCCCCGTCACTCCCTACAACATTAGGTGTACCATAATTTATTTTTAAGTAATTTTTCATTACAGTTTTCCCCGAACCCGAGCCAATTCGAAAAAAAAAAAACACCCAGCAACGGAAAAACCATATACTTCAACTCCAAGCCAAACCAAACCGAGTTCTCCATAAAAGTAATAAATGGCAAAACGGCAAAAGGCCAAATAACTCCGGACGGGATTTTATTCTGAAGTGCAAATCAACAGCTGTAGCAGCAGAGTATACAGCGGAAAAAAATGACATACGCATTTTATTTTCGCCGCACTCAAAAGTACCCACGGCTGACTGCTTTGTGTCCAAGCCAAGTATGGCTGGCCTAGTGGCACAACGGATCGGTCATTGGATGGGTCAAACAAAACTGGAACTGAAAATGCAACCGAAAAGTACACTTCAAAGTGAAGTTAAGTGCGGTCGGCCGGACGGTTGGACGGGTCGGTGAAGTAATTTCACAATGTTCATGATTGTGAATTTGAACGAAAATATATGTGTGTACATATGTCGGTATGTTTGGTGTGTCGGTGTGGAGTAGAACTTGAATTTATATATGGGACAATCGGGATGCAGTTGTTTGAAAAATATTTGAAAAAAGGAGTACTAAACCCATCGTGAAGCAAGAAATTTGAAAATTTTTACGATTTTGAAATCTTTCTGGATTTTTGGGATGCCGTACTAAAAGGGTACGAAAAGTAGTAAAATGTACTAAAAGTTGAATACTATGTATTGGACAAATGGAAATGAGCTGGAATTATGAAATTTACAAAGAGAGTCACTGATGGAGTGCAGGGTAGATGTACCAAATGATGTTTGGAAATTCGAATTTTAAGGTAATGAAAAGTTCTAAAATGGTACTAAACTTCTAAAATGGTACTTCTATCCGTTCACATAATGATAGAGCTCAAAAACCTGAAATTTTGCCATGAGAATCAAGGTGGGGTAGTAAGTTTAATATATAAAGGTGGTTTTAGAAATTTGTACTAAATTTGTGAACTGTACCAAATGGTACTAAATTTGGAGCACTTTGGTTCAGAGTGAACGGATGAGGCTAGAATTTTAAAAATTTTGTATTTGGGTCCCTGTTGTTGGTAGGTTTTTGATAAAGAGATGGCTTTAGAAGCGGGTACTAATAGTGCACGAAGGGTACTAAATAGTACTTTATATAACATACAGGTAGATGAAAAAAATGCAACCAACTTCAGACTGATGTCATTTCTAAGCCACTCGTCCGACAGCTGTTAAAATTATTCCAGTGACAGCTCATTATATTGTTTACAAGCGTACAAAAGCATTTTGGTGAGAATTGTCCAGAAAAAAAGTTATTCGTGATGGAATTTAAGCGTGATAGTGTGATTTCTTTATACTTGGCTGGAAAACCACAAGAGGCTAGCGTTAGAGCACTCCAGCATTTAAATGTGAATAAATCTTTTGTGTCTCGTATCATTGCTCGTTACCGTGATACTGGAAGCGCAGCTCGACGTCAAGGAAGTGGACAGAAGAAAACAGCAACATCAGCAGAAATGGTTCGAAAAGTAAAGAAGCTACTTGATCGAAACCCGCCGAAAAATGGCTCGGGAGCTCATGAACATATCGCAATATTCCATTCGCCAAATATTGAAAAATGGGCTCGGGGTAAAGCCATCGAGAGTCCTAAAAATGCTTAAACTTACACCGCAACAGAAAGAAAATAGACTCAAAAGATCTAAAGAGTTGCTTCGTTTGGCCGAAATGGTGAACTGCCGAATTTGGTTTTCTCCGATGAGAAAACATTCGTTGTCCAACAGTTTGTAAACAAACAAAATGATCGTGTTTACCTGCCAAAGAGTTTAGCTTAAAATGTGCACCTTCGGTTGGCCACCAGAACTCAAGCGCCGGCCATGGTGATGGTGTGGGCCGCCATAACAGCCGATGGCCGCTCCCAGTTCGTATTTACCGACCGTGGCATCAAAATAAATGCCGAATATTATCGCGAAAATATGCTTGAGGGCCTTGAGGGCTTGAGCCTTGGACACGCAAACACTTTTGTCGCAGACCTTGGACATTCCAACAGGACTCAGCACGATCGCACTCAGCACGAGCCACCCAAGACTGGTTACAAAATTAGGTTCCTCGCTCTTTTCCAGCGCACAAAATTTCTGGATAGCAATCCGCTGGACTATTGTGTCTGGAGTATTTTGGAAAGCAAGTTTGGCACGAAAAAAAATACCAAAGTGTCGATGACCTCAAGCAAGGGCTTCTACGTGAATGGTCCAAAATACCGAAGAGCAACATTTTGACAGTGTGTGGCTGTTTCATTGGCCGCTTGAAGGCCATAATTCGTGCCAATAGTGACAAATCTAAAATTATTCCAAAATTTGATCCTATTTCCGAAACTTTTTGCTTTCAATAAAATTAAAAAAGGAAAGATTATGGCGTTTGACTTCGTTGCAGTTTTTTTATCTCACCCTGTATGTTACAGTTAGGTATTGGCCGAACAGATGGTGTTTGAAAGTTGAAATTTTGAATTATGCTGTTCATGTGTGGTGCTTATTGCGGAAATGTATGCTATAATTGTACAAAAAGTACTAAATGGTACTAAATGTGGTATTGGGTGACGGGATAGGGCTGGAATCTCGAAATTTAATATAGATCGCCCTATTGGTGCCTGTGGTAATAATATGGAGGTGGTTTTGAAAATGCTTACTATAATTGTACGAAAAGTACTAAATGGTACTAAGTTTTGTATTGGGTGAAGGTATAGGGCTGGAATCCTCAAATTTGATATTGAAATATCCGTTGGTATCTGGAAATGAGATATGGAGATGGTTTTTGGAATTGTGTACTCTAATTGTACGAAAAGTACTAAATGGTACTAAATTTGTTATAAGTTAATGGAATAGGGCTGGAATCCTCAAACTTGTTATTGAGATACTCTATTGGTAGCCGAAATTGAGATGCGAAAGTGGTTTTCGAAATGTGAACTATAATTGTACGAAAAGTACTAAATGGAACTCAGTGGCTATTGAATGAAGGGGTAGGGCTGGAATCCTGTCATTTAATACTGAAATTTCAGTTGTTATCTGGAACTGAGATATCGAGGTGGTTTTGGAAATATGTACTAAAATTGTTCGAAAAGTACTAAATTGTACTAAATTTGATATTGGGTGAAGGGCAAAAGATAAAATTCCGGAATTTCGTATTTGGATTATTGATGATATATGTGTTTGAGATTTTGTGGTTTTTAGAAATGCGTCCTATATTTGTACGAAAAGTACTAATTGGTACTTAATCTGGCATTGGGTGAATGGTCAGGGCTGAAATCCTCAAATTTGATATTGAGATCTCCGTTGGTATCCAAAATAAGAAAAGAAGGTGGTTTTGGAAATGTGAACTATAACTGTACGAAAAGTACTAAATGGTACTAAGTTGAGTATTTTGTGACGGGATAGGGTTGCAATACTAAAATTTGATAATGATATCTCCGTTGATATCTGAAATTATGATAAGAAGATGAGTTTGGAAATGTGAACTATAACTGTACGAAAAGTACTAAATGGTACTAAATTTGGTATTGGGTGAACGTATACGGCTGGAATCCTCAAATTTGATATTAAGATATCCGTTGGTATCTGGAAATGAGATATAGAGATGGTTTTTGGAAATGTGTACTATAATTGTACGAAAGGTACTAAATGGTACCAAAGTTGGTATTGGGTGAAGGAATACAGCTGAAATCCTCAAATTTAATATTGCGATATCCGTTGGTATATGGGAATGAGATATGGAAGTGGTTTTAGAAATGTTTACTATAAATGTGTGAAAAGTACGAAATGGTACTAAATTTGGCATTGGTTGAGGGGAAAAAGACAAAATTCTCAAATTTTATATTTAGATAACTGATGACATCTGTGTTAGAGATTTTGTAGTAGTTTGAAAAAGTAATAAATGGTACTAAATTGTTTATTGGGTAAAGGGATAGAGCTTGAATCCTGAAAATTGATACTGAGGTCACGTTTGGTTTTTAGTATTTATATATGGTGGTAGCCTATTTTTATACCCTACACCACAAGCTGGTCAGGGTACTATGTCTTTGTGCATTTGTTTGTAACAGGCAAAAGGAAACGAGATAGACCCATAGTTCCTTTTGATGATCTGCATAGAATCACTTTCTGACTTGATTTATGCATGTCAGTCCGTCTGTCCATGTATTCTTGTGAACAAAATGCAGGTCGCATTTATTATCCGATTGAGATGAAATTTTGCAAACAACATTTGTTTGCCCCAAGGACGAACCCTATTGAAATTGGAGATAATCGGTAAAAATTTAGATATAGCTCCCATATACACTGGTGGCCAAGACTAAAGCAACTGAAATTACAAGGAGAATGAATGTCCTGTAACTTTTTTAAAAATTAAGAAAATGAGAAAGTTTTTCTTGTTTTAAATTAGGTACCTTATCCCTTTTTAAAAACCTAAAACAAAAAACCAAAATTAATTTTTATATAAAAAATAATGTATGGTAAAGTCAATTACCCCGATTTTGGCTTGGACAAAACTAAAGCAACTCTGTTGTACCTTCATATAACAGCTACAATTTCAGTTGTTTTTACTGTGATATTTGTCGCTTTTTGCTTCCTTCGACAATATCGCTTGTCATAAATCCTTTTTGAGAAGTTTTTTACAAAAGTATGTGCTTTTCAGTTCGTTTTTTAAGTACTGCCCAAAAAAAATTTAAAAATGGCTAAAAGCAAATACAGTACCTGAATAAAACAGCAAATTATTAGTGACTATCAAAACAACATATCTCAGAAAATGATTTCCGAGAAATATTTCATAAATATTTATGTCATTTCATAATTATTTCTGTATACTAAGTCGGTTTTTTGAAACTGGATCAGTAGTAACAGTCTATAACGGATGAAAGCCGTGAAAAACTTCAGCCCGTACTGATCCACAAATTGTGAGAGAAATAAAAAAAACAACCATTTAAGAGTTCAACTGGATTGGTGAGAGAGCAATCATTGGATATAAGCTCGAGATCAGTGCGTAGACGAGTAGTGGCAGCTGGTCTGCATGCCCGTAAGACATCAAAAAGGCATTTATATCTGAAGAAATCAAAAAGGCTTTCGGAAACGACAATATTAAGTGGAATCAAGATCAATGGAAAAACATTATTTCTGGGATGAGTATACGTTTAATATTAAAGGCTCAGACGTGAAAAATTTTACGGTGAGAAGACCAAAAAAATGCAGGACTCAAGCCGAAGTATTGCAAAGGTACAGTGAAGCATGAGGGAGGGTCAAAAATGGCGTGGCGCTGTTTTTCTTTCTATGGACTTGGGCCTATCCATGAAATAAAGGAAGTTATGGATCGGTTTGTTTACAAAGATGTGTTGGACATCACGTTGTTCCCTAACGCTGAGTAAAATATTCGGCTCATTTGGGTGTTTCAGCATGACAGTGATCCCAAACTTGCATCAAAACATGTCAAATATTTGTTGCGGGAGTCAAAAATCGATGTTTTGTCATGGCCGGCACAATCACCTGACCTAAACTCCATAGAAAACCTATGGAGTATTGTAGATAGGAAGATCAAGCGAGATTCGGAAACAAATAAACACAACATTTTCTGAATAATTCGGGGTGCCTGGGAAAGCATACCCAAGGATCAAATTGAGCGTGCTATAGGTTCAATGCCTCGTAGGTGTGTAGCTGCTATCAAAAATAATGGATGCTATCGACTATTAGCCAAAATTTAATTATATTAAAATAAAAAATCAAAAAGTTGCTTTAGTTTTGACCAAGCAAAAATTGGGTCATTTTAGTTTTCCATATATTATTTTTCGTTCAAAATTATTTTTGTATTTTTATTTTTAGTTTCTCAAAAGTGAATTAAAGACCTCATTTAAAACTGGAAAAATAGTTACGATATGTTTATCTTTGTAAAAGTTACAGCACATTTATTGTCTTTGAGATTTTAGTTGCTTTAGTTTTGGCCACCAGTGTATATCTTCGTCCGATTTGCCTTCTATTGTGCACAAAACGTGTAATAACAGCCCGAATAGTATGAAATTTTGTACATACAACCAAATTAGGCCTGAAAATAAGTATGCCAAATTTTATCGAAATCGGTTCAGATTAGCTATAGCTCCCATATATATTGTTCATCCGATTTGTTATTTTTGTCCTCCGCAGCCGTAATATGCACTCTGTAACAACAATATTTGGGGAAATATATCAAATGCAGCTCCGAAATACCTTTGCTAAATTTTATCGAGATCGGTTCAGATTTGGATATAGCTCTCATATATAACTTCGTCCGATTTACCATTTATTGTGCACCAAACGTCTAATATTTGTCCAAATGGGATGGAATTTGGCACATACGACCGAATTTAGTCTAGAAGGTAGTATGCCAAATTTGGTGAAGATCGGTTCAGATATTGTTATAGCTCCCATATATATTGTTCATCCGATTTATTGTATTTGTTACCCACAGCCGTAATATGCACTCCGTAACAACGATATTCAGGGAAATATATCAAATACAGCTCAGAAAGATCTTTGCCAAATTTTATCGAAATCGGTTCAGATTTGGATATAGTTCCCTTTTATATATTTTTATCCGATTTTAAATTAATTTCACACCAAATGGGCAATATAAGTCCGAATTTAAAAGATACAAATGCTTCGGCATATTTAGTCCTTTGAATTGTAAATTATAATAACAATTATAAACTTTTAATTATTAAGTGGAGCTCAACTAAATTAGCAAAGTGGTGTAGCGTATCATAAAATCGGCCCCGCCCGACTTTAGGACTTTCTTTACTCGTTATTACGAAAAGCCGTTGAAATAGTTTTGGGCCAGAAAAATGGAATGCGAAACCATTGTTCAAAGGTCTAACTAATATGCTCTTCGTTAAGCTTCAAAACGAAAGCTGGAACCAGTCTAAAGTTTAAAATATATTTTTTGACTTTTAATAAGTTGGAAGAACATTGTTATATATTTTTAGAAAAAAATTTTTGGAAAAAATTGAGAAATTTATAGACAAAAATTTTCGGCACAAAATGAATTTTAAAGAAAAAAATTTTTTTTTTTTAAATTCATACATATTTCAAATACCAAAAATTTCCTTTTTTCCTCTGGACATCCTCATATCACCTCGATGACCAATTCCCCTGCCAACAATTTGATGCTTTTACTTTGTGTTTTCATCTTGTTTTTTTTCGTTTCCGAAGCATACGAGAGATATAACTTATTGGATGGGAGGTGTTGTTGTTGTTGTTGAGTTTTTTTTTCTCCTTTGCCTCCATTTTCGGTATAAAGTACAAAGTACATGTGTAAAAGGTTTATAATGTACAATCCTGATGATGTCGATGATGATGCTGGGTAATGTAATAAAAATGCGGATATACGTTTTAATTGGAAATTGTACAAAAAGAGATGAGAGAACACAAACAGACACACACGCATACGAATGCACCCACACACCTACACACTCACACACACTGAGCCATGTGTGTGTGTGTGCGTGCTTCCATCTACAGCTTTAGATTGGTCTCACAAAAGTGAGTTGTGGCCAGGCCAAGAAGATTGAGAAGTGTTGCAACAACAACCAACCCCGACATTTGTGGCAAAATGGATCAGGTGGCTGGCATTTAAGTGCAACATTGTAAAATAGTTTAATGGCAAGTGCATTCATGCTCAGGGTTTCATGTTCGGATTTAATAAAACAAATATAATTATAAATTATCGAATAATGTGCAATAAAAAAAAACATAAGTAAAGATAAAGATAAAAAATAAAAGCGGGTAAATCGATGTCATGTCAATGAACTCCAAGGTATGAAATCGAGGTGCATTAACATCATTACAAAATAAATATTGAAAAGGAGAATAACACACACATGAATGTATGCTGTGTGAGAAGTGCAACGACAGGAAGTCGCCGGAGTTGTTTTTCGAATGGGACGCCATACCAGAAACATATTTTTAATTAGCATACTTTTTTAAAGAAAGGAAAAAAAGAAAAAGAATTTGTGGCCTAAAGAATCTTTAAAAAATAATTGGAAGGTGCTTTAAAATATATTCTTTAAGGGATCCACGATAATTTGCCTTAGGAGCCCTATAATAAATTTTGAAAGTTATCTGAAAAAAAAAAATATTTTAAAAATAAAATATATTTTATAAAATTATAGGGTTCCGAAAAAAATATTAAACAAGTAAAAAAGCTGTAATACCCTCCACCATTTGGAACGAATTTGGCAATGCTCTACAATAAAATCCGTTAACAATTCTGTTAAAATCTTAAAAATACCGAATGTGGATATTATATTAGGGTCTGTACGACGACATGAAGCTGCGTAGGTAACATTTGTCATAAGCCATTACAATATTCAAAGGCGAAACTTAAAAAAAAATCGGTTATAATGTCGATAAAATCAAAATACCGAATATGGGGGCCATACGAAGACGTGGACCTGCACAGACAATTTTCTGTCGTAGGCTGTAGTATCCATTACGAACTTCAAATACCGAATTTGAAACAATTCCGGTGAATAAATTCGCTAAAATCATCAAAATACCGAATATCGGGAGGTACCATTATATGGCGGCCATACAAAGACGTGGACCTGCACAGACAATTTTCTGTCGTAGGATGTAGTATCCATTACGAACTTCAAATACCAAATTTGGAACTATTCCGGTGATTAATAAGCGACATTAATTATCAAAATACCGAATATCGGGAGGTACCATTATATGGCGGCCATACAAAGACGTGGACCTGCACAAACAATTTTCTGTCGTAGCCTGTAGTATCCATTACGAATTTCAAATATCAAATTTGAAACAATTCCGGTGAATAAATTAGCTAAAATCATCAAAATACCGAATATCGGGAGGTACCGTTATATGGGGGATATACGAAGACTTGGACCTGCACAGACAATTTTTTGTCGCAGGCTGTAGTATCCATTACGAATTTCAAATATCAAATTTGAAACAATTCCGGTGAATAAATTAGCTAAAATCATCAAAATGCCGAATATCGGGAGGTACCATTATAGGGGGGCTCTACGAAGACGTGAACCTGCACAGACAATTTTCTGTCTTAGCCTGAAGTATCCATTGCAAACTTGAAATATCAAATTTGAAACAATTCCGGTGAATAAATTCGCTAAAATCATCAAAATACCGAATATCGGGAGATACCGTTGTATGGGGGCTATACGAAGACTTGGACCAGCACTGACAATTTTCTGTCATAGGTTGTAGTATTCATTACGAATTTGAAATGCCAAATTTGAAACTATTCCGCTGATTAATGAGCGACAATAATTATCAAAATACCGAATATCGGGAGGTACCGTTATATGGGGGCTCTACGAAGACGTGGACCTGCACAGACAATTTTCTGTCCTAGGGTGTAGTATCCATTACGAACTTCAAGTAACAAATTTGAAACAATTCTGGTGAAAAATGTCCCTAAAATCATTAAAATACCGAATATCGGGAGGTACTGTTATATGGGGGCTATACGAAGGCGTAGACCTCTAGAGACAATTTTCTGTCGTAGACTGTAGTATCCATTACGAACTTCAAGTATCAAATTTGAAACAATTCTGGTGAAAAATGTCCCTAAAATCATTAAAATACCGAATATCGGGAGATACCTTTATATGAGGGCTATACGAAGACGTGGACCTGCACAGCCAATTTTCTGTCATAGGCTGTAGTATCCATTACGTACTTCGAATACCAAATTTGAAACTATTCCGGTGAATAATGTAGTTAAAATCATCAAAATAACGAATATCGGGAGGTACCGTTATATGTGGGCTATACCAAAACGTGAACCTACATGGCCCATTTTCAGCACCAGCAAAAGTCCTGCAGACATAATACACACTTGAGTAAAATTTTATCAATCTACTTCAATTCGTTCGGAAGCTAGAGTGATTTCCACAGACGGACAGGCGGACGGACAACGCTAAATCGAAATAGAATTTTATGCTGATCAAGAATATATATACTTTGTGGGGTCTAAAATGTATATTTCGAGGAGTTACAAACCGAAAAATGGCTCGTGAGCTGTACATTCGCAGTATTCCATTCCAGTAAGGGTAATAATAATCCGATTTTGTTCCAACTTTGCAAATCCTGATATTTCCATCATAGCTAGGTCAGATACGAAAATGGACAATACATGTCAACTTCATCAATTACCTTTCCCACAAAGGGTCAAAATTTTGAATAAACTCTTATAAAATGTGATGTAAGAGTCCGATTGTATACCGGTCTACTCCTTCTGGTACCACCTTTTCAGTATCCATCAAGCTCAAAAAACTCGAAAGTAACATCCGATTCCATTCAGACTAGTCTCGTGTCAATATTTCTATCATCACAAGAGTTGTAAAAAAGATGGTAGAGATCGGCCCACTCCTTCTGGTATCTCCCTCAGAAAGGGTCAAAATTTTGAATAACCAAAACGATTAAAAACGAAATCCGAATAAGCATCCGGTTCTCTTCATATTTCGTACATCCGATTATTTCTGGTAACAGAAGATCTGCTGCGAAGATGGAATATATCGGTCCACTCCTTCTGGTACCTCTCCCACAAAGGCTCAAAATTTTCAATTTCTATGAAGCCCATAAAAAGCGAAATTAACATCCGATTCCATTGAGACTTGGTACATCTCAATATTTCCATCAACACAGGATCTGTTATAAAGATGGGACAGATTGGACCATCTCTTCTGGTACCTCCCCCACAAAAGGCTCAAGAGGGAGAAAAACAAAACGCTTAGTGAATGCGAAATAAGCTTCCAACTCTCTCCAAATTCCACACATACAAAGTTTTTTCTAACACAAGATCAGTTGTAAAGATGATATAATTCTGCGAATCCCCTCCCCGTGAGATGAATATGAAAGTTATGATTTCGCATAAAAGTGGATATAAGTGTTCGATTTTGTTGTAATTTTGCCCATGCCAATATTATATACTTTATATACATCTGGAAGTAATCGATATAGTCCAAACCTGACACGTCGCAATATTTATATCACATTTATTTTGGCCCGATACGAAATGGACAATATTGGCCCATTCCTGCGGAACCTACTCCATACATCATCAACAATTTGAAAAATCATAACAGAAGTCAAGATATATAAATAGTCGAACATTGACTTTTTTTGTTAAATTTAATACCATTTTAAGTAGCAAGGCATTGGCCGGGTCTTGAGATTATAAATTTGATATCTTTCAAAGGTAGGTGGTTTCCGCCCTTTCTTCTGGGTTTTGAGGATTTAATAAACAATTCTCTTGCAAAAAAAAAAAAAAAAAAACCAGTAAAGAAAGTCTTCAAGTCTGGCGGGGCCGACTTTATGATACCCTACACCACTTTGCTAATTAAGTAGAGCTTCACATAACAATTAAAAGTTTTTATGGGAGAATTCAATCATACACGCTATGATTATAATTTTAATTTAAAGTTCAAAGAACTAAATATGCCGAAGCATTTGTATCTTTTAAATTCGGACTTGTATTGCCCATTTGGTGCACAATTAATTTGAAATCGGATAAAGATATATATGGGAGTTATATACAAATCGGAACCGATCTCGATGAAATTTGGCAAAGATATTTCTGAGCTGTATTTGATATATTTCCCTGAATGTCGTTGTTATGGAGTGCATATTACGGTTGTGGTTAATAAATATAACAAATCGGATGAATAATATATATGGAAGCTATAGCTATATCTGAACCGATCTTCACCAAATTTGACGTACTAGCTTCTAGACTCAATTCGGTCGTAAGTGCCAAATTCCATCATTTGTAAGTGCCAAATTCCATATTAGACGTTTGGTGCACAATAAAAGGTAAATCGGACGAAGTTATATATGGGAGCTATATCCAAATCTGAACCGATCTCGATAAAATTTAGCAAAGGTATTTCTCAGCTGCATTTGATATATTTCCCCAAATATTGTTGTTACAGAGTGCATATTACGGCGGCGGTGGACAAAAATAAAAAATCGGATGAAAAATATATGGGAGCTATAGCTATATCTGAACCGATTTCGATCAAATTTGGCACACATGTTTTCAGGCCTAATTTGGGTGAATATGCAAAATTCCATACAATTCGGGCTGATATTACCCGTATGGTGCACAATAAAAAGCAAAATATGTAAATTTTGACCGATTATCTCCAATTTCAATAGGGTTCGTCCTTGGGCCAAACAAAAGATCTTTCCAAAATTTCATCTGGATCGGGCAATAAATGCGACCTGTACTTTGTTTACAAAAATACATGGACAGACGGACGGACGGACAGACGGACGGACGGACATGCATAAATCGACTCAGAATGTGATTCTGTGCAGATCATCAAAAGGAACTATGGGTCTATCTCGTTTTCTTCTGCCTGTTACAAACAAATGCACAAAGACACCCTGACCACCTTGTGGTGTAGGGTATAAAAACGGTAGCTCCATTATAGAACCACTTCTAAGATAGCTATTTTCTGCTGAACCTGGTTTTAAACTCGGGTTTCCCGTTTAAGTATTCGGGTACCCGGGTTTGTACCCTAGAAAAACAAATAATTTCAAGAAATCAGAATACAAGTCTTTAGGCCTGGAAAAAAATCAAAAATTTGGAGAATTTTTAAAAAATGACAGTTAAGCCTGGTAAACTTTCGAAAGGTATTTTACGGCTAGAAGAGAATAAATCTTCTACGAATCCTCTTATCTGTGAAACCTTCGGGGGGTTAATAGTTCTTGTCCCCTTTCTTTATCTACCATTTATCTCATTATCTCTCAAAGTGACCCCTTTAAAGTATGTCTACCATCATTGAATTCCAAAAATATTAAATCTTAAATTTTGTTCATCAATTTCCATTATTCTTTGCCCCTTTTTTCCATTGTTTAATAATACCATCGAGATTGTGATTTTTTTTTTCGTGCTCACATTTGTGCCATTATTTAGAAATCCATCAATTAGTCAGTCGTCCAATTAGTTGGTCATAAAAATAAATCCTGCTCGCAAAATAAAAAGCCATTGGCCCGAGTTTTAATGTCACAATGCCATAATTCTTCGTTTCGGGCATAAATCGATAGCCATCGATAGAATCATCAATATTGGATTTTTTTTCGAACTTTTTCTTTCTAGGAGAGACAGAGAGAGAGCTTGAGTTGGATGGCCACTCACGGTACTGGCCATAATGCTTATCACCCACGAACCCATAATGAAAGACAAGAGCAGAAAAAATGCCAACCTAGAAAAAACCCAAAAAAATCGTCTATCCAATGAACAGCCCAGCAAAGGAGCAATAAAAATCTGGTGCAATTATTATAACCCCACTAGACCTATTAGTGTGGACAAATGAAAGAGAGAACGAAAAACATACGGCTTCAAACTCTAAAACGAAACCAAGCCAACTCTTTAATAAAAACAACAACACACACAGATACATACATATCTGTGTGAGGAGAGAAAACGAATCGAAAGAAAAAACTTTCCAACTCCAAAGTTTATGGTTTTGTGATGGTTGTCCCGCAACAAAAAAAAATATCCTCTACAAAAATATGGTTAAAATAAAACAACCAACCAAAATTTTCAAGAGAGTCATGGCCAAAAAAAAGGCCACGATGCCATGCCATAAAAAGTTTTTATATAACTGGCAATGAAAATTAACAATCACAAGCTAGCAGTCAAACATTTAACGGACAAAAATCCCCAAATGTATGCTACAATTTTTATGTGATTTTCATATGCAATTCCACACACACACACACGCTCATATACATCAAAGGGACAAGCACTTGCACTGCTGGGTCCTTGGCGCTCTGTAAAGGCATTTCAACTCAAATAAAGTCTAGCAGGCTAGCCAGTTGGGTAAAACGTGTTTTTTGTGCGCTGAGAGTCCTATGACGATGGCCCCAGTACCTTTGGTTAGTTCGTTTTGCAATGGTTGATGTTTTTGCTGTTGTTTTTGTATTCGTTCTTTTTTTTCGTCTTCTGACCACCACTGGTGATGGGACACAACCATGATAGCTGTATGATGTCGGTTTTGTGATATTCTGTCATTGTCACGGCCATGACCAGTATTGCTGCATGATTTTTCTTTTGAAGTTTTTTGTGTTTTTGTTGGATGTTTTTTTTGTTCGCCGTTTTTTGAGAGCTTTTTTAGGTTTGCTCATAAAGTCGTCGAACATAAAGCACCATCATAACGATCAGGAGATTTTTTTTCCGATGTGAAAATGGGAAACCAAATTGGTGTGGTCGTAACGACACAAGAACGCTTTAAATTTGGAGTGGAGATTCCTTTGGGGTTCCTTTGGATTCAAAAAAAAAAAAAAAAAAAAAAAAAAAAAAAAAGTCCAAGTTAGTTTATTTATGGAAAAAGTATTTTAAAAAAAACGGCGTTTGTTTATTCACAAAAAAAAATATATATTTAAAACAAAATGTCCAAGTATGTTTATTTATCGAAAAAATATTTAAAAAAATCCACGTTTGTTTATTCGCCGAAAAAAATATTTTTTTTTAAAAAGTCTAAGTTTGTTTATTTACCAAAAAAATAATTAAAAAAAATTACGTTTCTTTACTCATCGAAAAAATATTTAAAAAAAAATCCACGATTCTCTAATCATTGAAAAAAAAAAATATTTTAAAAAAAAATTCACGTCGTTTGATTCATTGGAAAATTTAAAAAAAATCCATGTCTGTTGATTCATCGAAAAAATATTTAAAAAAATCCACGTCATATTTTAAAAAAAATCACATTAAATTATTTTTTAAAAAATCCACGTTTCTTGATTCATCAAAAAATATTTTAAAAAATCCACATATCTTTAATCATCGAAATAAAATTTTTCAAAATAATACACGTTCGTTTATTGACAAAATATTTTTCAAAATAATCCACGTTCATTTATTGAAAAAATATAAAAAAAAAAATCCACGTTCATTGATTTATTGAAAAAATATTTTTAAAAAAAATAATAAATAAATAAATAAATCCACGTTCATTGATTTATTGAAAAAATATTTTTTTAAAAAGTCCACGTTCATTGATTTATTGAAAAAATATTTTTTTTAAAAAATTCACGTTCATTGATTTATTGAAAAAATATTTTTTTTGAAAAATCCACGTTCATTAATTGACAATTTTTTTTCAAAATAATCCACGTTCATTTATTTATTGAAAAAATATTTTTTAAATAATCCACGTTCATTTATTTATTGAAAAAATATTTTTTAAAAAATCCACGTTCATTGATTTATTGAAAAAATATTTTTTAAAAAATCCACGTTTTTTATTTACCAAAAAAAAAAATATTTTAAAAAAATTACTTTCATTGATTTATCGAAAAAATATTTTTTAAAAAATCCACGTTTGTTGATTCATCGCAAAAATATTTTTTAAAAATCTCACGTCTATTAATTCATCGAAAAAACATTTTTTTTAAAACCCACGTTTGTTGATTCATCGCAAAAATATTTTTAAAAATCTCACGTCTATTAATTCATCGAAAAAATATTTTTTAAAAAATCCACATTTGTTGATTCATCGCACAAATATTTTTTTAAAAATCTTAAGTCTATTAATTCATCGAGAAAATTGTTTTAAAAAATCCACGTTCATTGATATATCGTAAAATTATTTTTTAAAAAATCCACGTTTATTGATATATCGAAAAACTATTCTTTAAAAAATCCACGTTTATTGATATATTGAAAAATTCTTTTTTAAAAAATCCACATTTATTGATATGTCGAAAAAATATTTCTTAAAAAATCAACGTTTGGTGATTAATCGAAAAAATATTTATTAAAAAAAATATTTTTTAAAAAATCCACATTTATTGATATGTCGAAAAAATATTTCTTAAAAAATCAACGTTTGGTGATTAATCGAAAAAATATTTATTAAAAAAAATATTTTTTAAAAAATCCACGTTCATTGATTTATTGAAAAAATATTTAAAAAAAAATCCAAGTTCATTGATTTATTGAAAAAATATTTTTTTTTTAAATCCAAGTTCATTGATTTATTGAAAAAATATTTTTCAAAAAAAAGAATCCACGTTTATTGAAAAAATATTTTTTTTTTAAATCCAAGTTCATTGATTTATTGAAAAAATATTTTTCAAAAAAAATCCATTTTCATTGATTTATTAAAAAAATATTTTTCAAAAAAATCCAATTTCATTGATTTATTAAAAAAATATTTTTCAAAAAAAATCCACGTTCATTGATTTATTGAAAAAATATTTTTCAAAAAAATCCACGTTCATTGATTTATTCAAAAATATTTTTTAAAAAATCCACGTTCATTGATTTATTCAAAAAATATTTTTTAAAAAATCCACGTTCGTTGGTTTATTCAAAAAATATTTTTTAAAAAATCCACGTTCGTTGATTTATTTCAAAAATATTTATTAACAAAAATTTTTTAAAAATCCACGTTCATTGATTTATTGAAAAAATATTTTTTAAAAAATCCACGTTCATTGATTTATTGAAAAAATATTCACGTTCATTGATTTATTGAAAAAATATTTTTTAAAAAATCCACGTTCATTGATTTATTGAAAAAATATTTTTTAAATAAAATCCACGTTCATTGATTTATTGAATTTTTTTTTAATAAGTCCACGTTCATTGATTTATTGGAAAAACATTTTTTTTAAATCCACGTTCATTGATTTATTGAAAAAATATTTTCCAAAAAAAAAAAATCGTTCATTGATTTATTGAAAAAATATTTTTCAAAAAAAAATCGTTAATTGATTTATTAAAAAAAAATTTTTAAGAAAATCCACGTTCCTTTAATCAACGAAAAAGTATTTAAAAAATCCACAACAATCGTTAGTTAGCTTGTCAAAAACATATTTAAAAAAATCCACTTTTGTTGATTCATCGAAAAAATATATTTTTAAAAAACGTTTGTTGATCAATCGAAAAAAATATTTAAAAAAAATCTACGTTTGTTGATTCATCGTAAAAATATTTCTTAAAAATCAATGTTTGGTTATCAATCGAAAAACTATTTTTTAAAAAATCTATGTCTGTTGATTAATCGATAAAGGTTTTTTTAAAAAATCTATGTCTGTTGAATAATCGATAAAGGGTTTATTGATATATCGAAAAAATATTTTTTAAAAAATCAACGTTTGGTGATTAATCGAAAAAATAATTTTTAAAAAATCCACGTTTATTGATATATCGAGAAAATAATTTTTTAAAAAATCAATGTTTGGTGATTCATCGCAAAAATTTTTTTAAAAATCTCACGTTTTTTAATTTATCAAAAAAAATATTCTTAAAAAATCCACGTTTGTTGACTTATCAACATTTTTTTTTTTTTAAATCCGCGTATGTTAATTTATTAAAAAATATTCTTAAAAAAATATTTAAAAAAAACAGGTTTGTTGATTCATCGAAAAAAAAAAATATCAAAAACAGTATTTTTTTAAAAAATTCACGTTCCTTGGTTTATCGAAAAAATACTTTAAAAAATTCTCCATTTTGTGATTCATCAAAGAAATATGTTTTAAAATATGTAAAAAGCTGAGCCACTGAATTTGGGAACCTCAACCTCAGAATCAGAATCAGAACCTCAAAATGGGACTTTTTAAAAATATTTTTGGAGAGTCCAGAAGTGGCACAAAATATACTTTTTCAAAAGACAACCAGAGCCACAAAAATTGGAATTTTAAAAATGTTTTCCAGGGAACACGAGAGCCACACAATGTGGATTTTTGTGAATATATATTTTTTCAAAGGACCACCAGACGTGGCTTTTTAAAAGACCAGCTGGTCCATAAAAGTTGGATTTTTTTTATAAATATTTTGTTTTTTTATGAAGGACAACCGTAGCTCCGAAACTTGGAATATTATAAACAACTTTTCGAAAGAACTGAGTCAAAAAACATAGTTATCAATATTTTTAGAAATATTTCTCAAGGGTCCAGAAGAAAAATAAAACGAAGATTCTTAAAAATGTTTTTCAAAGATCCAGGCGAGCCGCAATATCAAATTTGATGATTTTAGCTTCGTCCCTTTATCCAATACCAAATTTAGTACGCATATTTAAAACAATCTACAACAACAGTGATTCAATAATAGTACCATTTACTACTTTTCGATCAATTAGAGTACGTACAGTGTGAGATGAAAAAACTGCAACCAAATTCAGACTGCTGTCATTTCTAAGCCACTCGTCCGACAGCTGTTAAAATTATTCCAGTGACAGCTCATTATATTGTTTACAGGCGTATAAAAGCATTTTGGTGAGAATTTTCAATACCAAAAGTCCTGCAGACATAATATACATATGAGTAAATCATGGACTTTTAAAAATATTTTTCGGTATATCAAAATTTGGAGTTGTAATTTTTCAAATTAATTTTTTGCCTAAAATTTTGAATTTTTAATCCAGCCCTCGAAACTTCTTGCACTGAATGTATCAAACGAATCCCGTAAAATAAACTTACCCATCAAACTGCAGTTTATACACTTTTGATGCTTTCAACCGTACATTCAACCTGGCAAATTTTTGTGGTTATCGATAGCCATTACTTTAACAAGAGCCCAAGGAATTGAAAAAACGATGGCAAAAAACAAGATTTCACAAAATGCCAAAAAAACACGCTCTCCCCAGTGGGGAATTCTTAGAATTATGACTATGTATCAAATTCGAACAATTTACTTTGCTTTGGCAGGCAATGGAGAATATCAGATGAAGACAGGTGAATAAACGTTTACCAGGTAAATCAATTTATTTTTTGGAAAACATTTGCTATTTAAATTTCTATTTAAAATTGGTTTAATTTGAATTTTTGATTTAAATTTAATTTGAAAACCAAAAAATCAATATTTTTTCAAATTTCCCTTTAAACCTGACAAGTTGCCTGTTTTGCCAGTTACACATACACATGGACATATATATTAAATTGTAATTAACTTGTCATAAATCTCACACATACTTTTAGCACGTTCATTAATGTTTTAACAAATGTCTGATTTTGTGTCCAACTGTCTGGCCATGTCTGGCACTTTCGAAATGATGCTCGACGCCCTCTTTCTGGCTGGAATACATCCAACACAAATGGCAAATTTGTTGGGAGTTCCTAAATTATGCTGACTGGGTGAAAAAAAATATATATACATGCAAACGCCAACACAAACACACACAAAAGCTGACATAAAATGGTTTTTTTGTAGGGGGTGGTATAATAATTTGAGAAAATTTCGGAAATTTTAAAAATTTAAAAAAAAATTAAGTAATAGAATTGGTTGGCAAGGATAATACTATTTGTAAATTTTCTCCCCCTTTTGAATATGGGTATTACACCCTGACTTCCATACCCCCCTCTACCCCAACTGGACACAAATAATTCGTTCGACCAACTGGCTGCCTAGTAATTTAATAATGTAAACTGCCGTCCGTTGATATGCAGCTTGGAAAATGAATCGGCATATTTTTACATATTGCAATTTGCCGACCCCTCTCTACCTCTCAAAATGGAGGGGGAGCGGGGCCACCATCATTATTTTCATTATTCGCATCACTATAGAATTACTACCATGGCATCATCATTAAAATTTCACTGAAAATGTCATTTAGTTTTGGCAAAGCAAAAAAAAAAAAAAGATTGTGGAAATTTTTAAATTTCGGACTAACGGCAGGACTTCTAAATATATGTACAATATTTTTATATCGCGCAAAATGGCAAACAATGAAAATAATTGTGGTATCATAATGGACTTTTTGGTTTCAATATGTCCGAAAAAAAGCCTCATAAATGCTTATGAAATATTTGCCAATGCAGGATGTGGACGGAATGCGATGTGCCTGTGTGTGTGTATGTGGTTCCTCATGACTGTGGTTGTGCATTTGTCACATTTGTAACTATTGTTCTAGCAAAATTGATGAGAGGGAGAAAGGGAAAAAGGGAGAGGGGTGGAAAAATGTAATATATATATATTTTTTGAAGGCCTAAATGTGGATTTTTTAGGAATATTTTTCGAAGGACCATACCTGGATCAAACGTGGATTTTTAAATTATTTTTCTAAAGGACAAAACGTGAATTTTTTAAACAACGTAGATTTTTTTAAAAAAATTTCTGAAGGACAAATCGTAGATTTTTTTAAAAATTTTCTGAAGGACAAAATATGGATCAAAAGTGGAGTTTTTAAACAAATTTTCTAAAGGACAAAATTTGGATTAAATGTGAATTTTTGGAAAAAAATTTGCTGAAGGACCAAATGTGGATCAAAAGTGGATTTTTAAACAAATTTCCTGAAGGACCAAACGTGGATCTATGGTGGAGTTTTTAAGCAAATTTTCTGAAGGACCAAACGTTGATCAAACGTGGATTTTTTTAAAAAAAATTCTGAAGGACCAAACGTTGATCAAGCGTGGATTTTTTAACAAATTTTCTGAAGGACCAAACGTTGATCAAACGTGGATTTTTTAAACAAATTTTCTGAAGGACCAAACGTTGATCAAACGTGGATTTTTTAAAAAATTTTTCTGAAGGACCAAACGTTGATCAAGCGTGGATTTTTTAAACAAATTTTCTGAAGGACCAAACGTTGATCGAACGTGTATTTTTTAAACAAATTTCTGAAGGACCAAACGTTGATCAAACGTGGATTTTTTAAAAAAATTTTCTGAAGGATCAAACGTGGATTTTTTAAACAAATTTTCTGAAGGACCAAACGTGGATCAAACGTGGATTTTTTAAACAAATTTTCTGAAGGACCAAACGTGGATCAAACGTGGATTTTTTAAACAAATTTTCTGAAGGATCAAACGTTGATCAAACGTGGATTTTTTAAAAAAAAATTTCTGAAGGACCAAACGTTGATCAAACGTGGATTTTTTAAACAAATTTTCTGAAGGACCAAACGTGGATCAAACGTGGATTTTTTAAACAAATTTTCTGAAGGACCAAACGTTGATCAAGCGTGGATTTTTTAAAAAAATTTCTGAAGGACCAAACGTTGATCAAACGTGGATTTTTTAAACAAATTTTCTGAAGGATCAAACGTGGATTTTTTAAACAAATTTTCTGAAGGATCAAACGTGGATTTTTTAAACAAATTTTCTGAAGGATCAAACGTGGATTTTTTAAACAAATTTTCTGAAGGACCAAACGTTGATCAAACGTGGATTTTTTTAAACAAATTTTCTGAAGGACCAAACGTTGATCAAACGTGGATTTTTTTAAACAAATTTTCTGAAGGATCAAACGTTGATCAAACGTGGATTTTTTAAAAAAAATTTCTGAAGGACCAAACGTTGATCAACGTGGATTTTTTAAACAAATTTTCTGAAGCACCAAACGTTGATCAAACGTGGATTTTTTAAACAAATTTTCTGAAGGACCAAACGTTGATCAAACGTGGATTTTTTTAAACAAATTTTCTGAAGGACCAAACGTGGATCAAACGTGGATTTTTTAAACAAATTTTCTGAAGGACCAAACGTGGATTTTTTAAACAAATTTTCTGAAGGACCAAACGTGGATTTTTTAAACAAATTTTCTGAAGGACCAAACGTGGATTTTTTAAACAAATTTTCTGAAGGACCAAACGTGGATTTTTTAAACAAATTTTCTGAAGGACCAAACGTGGATTTTTTAAACAAATTTTCTGAAGGACCAAACGTGGATTTTTTAAATAAATTTTCTGAAGGACCAAACGTGGATTTTTTAAACAAATTTTCTGAAGGACCAAACGTGGATTTTTTAAACAAATTTTCTGAAGGACCAAACGTGGATTTTTTAAACAAATTTTCTGAAGGACCAAACGTGGGTCAAACGTAAAATTAAAAAAAAAAATAAACCTTAAAATCCAGGCTTGTAACAAAATTTAACCCCTTAAAAGGATTATTTCTCCTTCCCAGAAAACTACCTCTTATGCCTTTGAAATTATGAATTTTCAAAATTGTTTAAGGTCTGTTAAACGTTTTGTTCACCATTTGTTGGCCTCTAAGAAAAAAAAGTAATCTAGCAACAACGACTACGAGCCAGAAAAAACGTTGAGAATTTTTCTTTTTTTCTCTTTTGCAAATCCTGTGTTTATATTTTCTCCTGGATTTTTTCCTTTGCCAAATTCGCAAGGATTTTGCAACATTTTCTCAAAGAGTTTATTACTGACACATCA